>NC_053415.1:21655000-21955000 GCF_016859285.1 Xiphias gladius | reverse complement strand
AAGGTTAAGTCCTTGACTGGAGGGTTAGAGATCTAATTCCTGGAGAAAGATGATATCTATAATAGTTTATTCATTTTGACATGGCCGGTGATGACTAGTCCGGATCAAATGGGCGTTCATTTTGGAGGGTGCTATTGATGGTGTGTGTGTGTGTGTGTGTGTCTCCAAGCAGTGTGGGTAGCAAAGACTGAGACTAAATCAATAAGCACTAATGAGTCTTCACCTCCCCAGCTCCAGCTGCAATTCGCGGTCGCTCAGAGCCCCCTGGTGAGGAGCGTCAAGCAAGTCTGGGGGTGACTCGGTCCGGGCAGCATCGCTGGAGCACCATAAGCAGTCTGAGTGCTGACAGCGGTGTGGTGGGTCTCAGTGATGAGCGGGAGGAGGAGGACAGCGAGCCTCGCCGTTACCGCAGAAGCCGGGGAGCCGAGGTTGAACGGGTGGACAGCGGCATCGGCCCGGGGCTATCCCGCACCTGGAAGAGACCATCTGCTTCCCTCAGAGCCTGGGAGGCCCAGAGACCCTGCCCGGACTGTGGACTGAGAGATGGGGCCTCCAAAGACCGAGGGGAGCGCATGTGTGAACGTTGCTCCAAGCTGCGCACCGAGCGCAAAGAGGCCATCCTGGAGTTTCTGAACACAGAGTCGAGCTACGGCGAGGACCTGCGGATCATCAAAGAGGAATTTTACTGCCCCATGCAGAGCGCCGGGCTGCTGACAGCTGAGCAACTCACCGTGGTGTTTGGTAACGTTCAGGAGCTGATAGACGTCAACGACCGCTTCACTGAACACCTGCAGGACAGCATCGACCAGGCCTTTGACCAGGTGACCCATCCCCTTTCACCCTCTCATACACACACAAGGTTGTCATATTTTGCTGATTTTTAATGCTGTTCAGCTTTGAGCACCTACTGGTATTACGTAAGTCATCATCAGGGTTACATATCTGTAACTATTAAATGGTGTCTTTTCTTTTGAGTGCCAATACAGACAGTACACTGCAAAGATGTTCATATTAACAAAGCTTTGAAAAAAATCTGAGATTATTTAATCTTGTTCAGTTTATTTATAATGCAGCATAACCCAAGGACTCTCTACACGCATCCAATCAACAAGTTTACTCACAAGTTTACATACAAAGACTGAATCCCAGTTAAAAATGTTAAGAGCGTATAAAAAGGTACTACTTGTCAAGTAGGAGTAATGTCTGCCCAACCAGTGAAACTAGAAGGGACCAAAGCAGAGAGAAAGAAGATGGGTTTTAAGTCTAGATTTCAAAATCTCAACAGGGCCTGACCTAAAAACTTGCACTCCAACAACAACAGCAGAGGCTCTACTGCCGAAGGTTTTTTTTTTGTTGAATCTAGGAACCGTTAAATTGCCAGTGTACAAAGAGTTTAATGAAGGTAGTAAGGTGGGATATATAAGGTAGAGCCAATCTGGTTTTTAAGTCAGAAGGAGGGTGGTGGAACTGGCTGTTGCTTGCAGTGCAACACTGATGGGATTGGTGAAGTATGACTGAACTTCTTAAATCTAGGAAGGGCTCTGCTGCATTTTGGAACTAATGAGGACCACTAGTTGCTCTCATGGAAAGGTCAGAGAAAAGTGCATTGCGGTAGTCGGTTATGTATGTTGAGACTAATTTTTGATGAGATTGGAAGTCTATATTGACCTCTCTCCACTGTCACTGCTGTGCTGAGCTTGGATATCCTTGCGGGAGGTTACAAGGTCAGAGCCAAATATAAACTCTGTGCGTAATCTGCATTCACACAATTTTTGCCGGCTGAACTAATACTACTGTACCAGCAGCTCTTTTAGACACAATAATCAATGACTTGCTAAGAAAGACTGTTTCCAAATGCAAGACGTAAATGAGTTGAACACTGACTAGACCATTTTCTCTCATGTGGTTTGGCCTCAGGGAGATGAGGATCTGCTGACAGTGTACATAGGCGAGATCTTTCTGGAGTTCGTCAACATGCTGCCCGCCTTTCAGACCTACTGCCTGCAGCAGTCCACCTCAGTCAACATGCTCAACACACTGGAGAAGGAGAAAGAGCTGCTCCGGTACACACAAAGCACAAGTGTTCATTTTCCTGTTGGTCTATGTGATGGGAAAGTTACTCTGGGAGCTTTCACGGGTTCCTGTCACAGCTATTCTGTGTAATTCTTAATGGAAAGGACAGGGGGTTATTACTAATTCAGGAGAAGTTCTATTTTGAGAGTAGAGCTGCAATGATTCAAACTTCTAGACAGGACCACAGAACACTCATGAGTTAGGCTGTCCTGTGATTCCCATTAATCAACGTTTTAAGAGATCTCTCAGGACATTCACAGACTGTAAGAATCTCTCCATTTTCATCTTAATTTTCTGTTTCTCTTTTCAGAATCTTCCTGGATGTTTCCCAGAACGACAACACAGCACTGCGTCGCATGAACTTGCGCTCCTTCCTCATGGCGCCCCTCCAGCGCGTGACCAAATACCCGCTTTTATTGAGCCGCATCATTAAGGTCACTCCCGAATGTCACCCCGACTATGCACGTCTCCGTGAGGCCAAGAGTCGGGTGGAGTCCCACCTGGAGCACATCAACATGAAGACCAAGCAGGAGGGAAATGGCGTCACCTGGTCCCTCCGCTCATTCCGCCGCGACAGCCGCAAGAACCGGGAAGTGATCAACATCGAGATGCGAGAGGTGTCTATGAAGACGGTGGGCTGGGCGAGAGAAAACACACGCTTCGTCATGGAGGGACCACTCCAGTTGTCCCAGCCGGCAGATGGCCAGTGGATGAAGAAGGGCAGCAAGGCCCTCAAGTTCCAAAACGTTCAGAGTCTGCTGATGGTGAGGACACAGAGGGCAGGTGAGGCCCCGGGACAAGGCACCGACCTGGGGGCACGGGGAGATCAGGGGGAGGGTGGTGGAGAGAGCATTCGCGATGGAGTGCTGGTTCTAATCAAGGACAAAAGCAGCGGGAAGTTCACAGTGCTTAGAGAGCCCATCCGTCTGGGGAACTGTGTGGTGTCGACAGATCCAGACTGTGAGGACACATTTGAGGTGCTCGATATTCGACGGGAGTCTTTTGTTTTCCGCGCCTCGGACAAATCTCGCACCCAGCAGTGGTTCCATCAGATTAAGAGATACGCTCGAGACTTGGGCACCTGGAGGAAAAGACGCAATGCTTTGCCCAACATCATGATCAACACAAACCAGACCCGCTCCTGAGACCACCTGTCCCCCACCTTTGTTACACTGTAAATAACCTGAATCCTTCTACTGCAAAATCCGATGACCACAAGAATCATGTCTGAGTGACACCACTGTTATAACTTGTGAAATTTTAGTTTAAAAAAAAAAAAAATCTTTCTCAAAGTCCCATGAGGGTAAGAGAAAGATAAAGCACTTTTTTCTTACAAAGCTATAAGTGCACCATACCGTCATGAAATTACATAAAAAGATTTAATTTAAAGCCGTTACAGAAAAACAAATATCAGATTCTTGGACAACCAAAAAACTTGGGCTGTGCTCGTCAGCCTTGATTGTAAAGACTGTTTGCTCTTGGAGACAGAGAGTTGTGTGTTCAGTAAATAAGGTGTGTCTGTTGAATCGCATGACTGAACATGACTGACTGCAAGAAGAAAAATTGTAATGTCCTTTTTTATACAAGACAGTGGTGGGGGGTGGGGGGGTTGTTTTGGTATGTAGAGGTGGAGATGTGTTCAAGAGCATTGTTCAGTGGTTTCTGTTTGTTGTCACTGCCCTCTCCTGTCTGTGCGCCGCCCTCTACTGTGTGTTGGCGGTAGAGCAACTTTCACTGCCAGCGATGCAGTCGAGCAGAGCCTCTCTTAACAGGCTGAACCGACCTCCTGTATCACTGTGTTTAAATGAGAACTCACGGAACAGCAATAATCTCTGCCAGTTTCCAAATAAGTAGCCGCTGTATATGCATTTAATTTCCCAAGATTTTTCCTTTGCCGTTCAGGTGTTTATCCTGCTTCAGTGCGCGCTGGGTTTCTGTGTTTCGTGAGGCAGATTCAACTGAAGTCTCAAATCTGTTTCATGTTTGCTGGCATCATTAAAGCTTCCCCCCTCATCATCCTAAAGCTAAGGAGGTCTCATTGGAATTAAGATAACCTTAGTGTCATTAAGGCAGTTTGTGAGAAGTCTAGTCAACCTCCTTTGTGTTAACAACATGCCAAAGTCGTGGTAAAGTCAAATGTGAGTTTTTCAACCTTGGGTTTCGGGACAGATGTATTTATATTTGTTTTTTGATCTAAAAAAAATATCCGCAAATAGGGTAAAATGGCCATCTCGAATTCCCAGAGCCAAAGGACAGTCTTTGAATTTCTTGTTCCATCCAACCAACAGTCCAAAACCCAAAGCCATTTAATTTATAATTATATAAGTAACACTTGAGAAACGGGAACCAGCAAGTTATATTTTAAATAAGTAAATGGCTTAAACAATTAATTATCAACATTGCTGACTTTGTGTCAATCAACTATCCACCGACTTTTCATTTCAGCATCGTACATAAATAAAATGGGTTTGAAATATGACTTATTACAATCATCCCACCCTCTTCCCACAACCCTGAAAGTAGAAAACAACAATGTTCTATTTTTAGATTGCCATGATAACTCAGATAAATCTCTTGGGGTCACTGCAATTTCGGCTTAAGAGGTTGAAAAACCCTGGTTTCTTGACAAACTCTCAAAAAAACCCAAAACACCGTCCCAACCATCTCACGTTAACACAGTTTTAACTGCGTGTTATTATGGGACCTAGAAATGAGCTGTTGTGCCTTGGTACTTGATTACTGTTAAGCTATAGCAGACTGAAATATTTGGAAGGTGACACAGTAGCTTTTATCTCCGAGCTATGGACTAGACTGCCCTCTGTTGGCACTTGATTGAGATCAGTTTTTAGGCAATGTAATAAATTCCTCTGACTGTCCCTGGCTGCTGAAAATATAATCATCTGATCTCTCCTATTTTAGTGTGTTCTTACTTCTCCCGGTTGCGTGTGTTTATTTATGATGGCTTTATTTTGTTTAATGCACTTTATGATTCCGTAACAGAACACTCTTCAGTATAACTGCTTGTAAAATATATGTTACGCAGTCTTGTTTATGCACAGTTCTTCGCATTAGAACGAACCTAGTCAACCGTAGCTGATTTCAGCACTTCGAGACCATACAGTTGTCGTCCAGTCATCAAACCAAAACCACTATTTAAGACCGTTGCTGTTTTATGTTTGCAATGAAGTAGCACTAGAAGAGGTAGCGAATCACTGTTTTGGGGGGCAGGGCTGCTCAACTCCACACCAACACTCCTGTGCTGTTGGAGGAGGCTGTTTCAGATTAACCCTTTCAAAATGTTAAAAAAAAAAAAAAAAAAAAGGCATACCATTACTTTCCTTTTCCTCATTTGCATTTGAAAGGCCTGATGTATTATTTCCCCAATGAATTCTATTAAAAAGATCTTAAAAACAACCTTGCTCGTATTCTTCTGTGCGATGCGCTCATTTTTAAAATCAAATGAAGCTTGAAATGTGGAATGTAGAAATATATTTACAGTCATTTTAAGCCTCTTTAGGACAACCGAGTCAGAGACAGGAATACACACAGTACAAGTGGAATGAACTTATTACTTCAGGCGACAAAAACACAAGATGCAAGAGTGTGAAAATGAATTATTTCTAAAAAATACAATTCAGCTCCACTACAGTATATAGGCAGACAGAAGCTTGGATGCTGACAGTAGAAACAAACCTTCAAGACATTTACATAAGTGAAAAAAAAAAAACAGTAAACATATAACATGCAGTACGTGACATTCTGACTATTTTGTATTTGCTCATGGATTTTCCAGAGAAAGCTTCATCAGCCGACGACCAAAATATTAAAATGGCTCAACAGACATACTCATTGGCACTGTTCTGCAAGGGCTCCTTGCTGCTGAAAAAAAATTAGGAAAAAAAGTAATCTGACACATCACAGAGTAGCTTTATATTATGTGAAGTGCATCTTTGTCATTTCTTTGGGTCTACCTCTGCTGGAGCCTAATTTATAAAAATCCTCTGTATTCAGTTTAGGTGCAAATAATCAAAATCAGAATGCTGGAAAATGTAGTAATTGGTTGTTACTGTCTTTTGCGTTTTTGGATTCTAGATTTAATCATCTGGCTGTTGCATCAGATATTTTCTCCATAAATGAGGCTCCTGGATCTCTGTTTGGATGCACCCATTTTTTGACGATAGTTCAGAGTCCTAAGAAATACCACCAGGCGATGACTCATCCGGTGAACAACACAAACACATTTGACGTTTTCTTCTGTTTGTTTTTTTTGTTTGTTTTTGTTTTTGCAATAAACACAAAACTACCACAAGAAATAAGCTCTGCGCGGCAGGAGCACTCTGGGCGATTTCCACCTGTCTTCTTGAATGAATTAAACATCAATTTACTATAATTCAATGAAAAGAAGTTGACTGTTGCAAATTAGATGAAACACTTGCAAAACCACCTTGGGGAAACAATAACACTTGCGTCAGCTGAAAACACAGATTTCCAAGAACCAGCAACAAACCGAACCTTCGATCTTAAGCCTCCGAACGAGGGCGTCAGACCCTGGCACAATCTCTGCCACCCTTCTGACAGACTGCCAACCGTCTAAAGCACTTCTCATGCATGCATTCCCACAAACACACACGCACACACTCACACAGTCTGTCCTAGGCTGCTGGGGCCTCAGGCCGATCCCTGGGTCTTGCCTTCCAGGTGGGGTAAGGTCTCCGATCTGCAGCAGCCATGGAGAGGTACCAGCCCGGGGTAGCTACTGCGCCCACCTCCGTCTCCCACAGCCAATCACCACCTCTGAACTCTACTTGTCCCCACCAGACTCCAGACCGGACTCCTTGGCCAGGCCACGGATGGACAAGTCGTACACCACCTCCTCGATCTTCTTCACATCGTACTTGAGACCGTCGTAGCGCTTCCGCAACGGGTCATTCTTCAGATTGAGCAGGCGAAAGCCCGAGTCCAGCTCATTGATGAAGTTGGAGATGCGAAGCGGCCGGTTGTAGTCTCCTGCTGTGACGCTGTTTACTGCCAGCCTTGACTGGAGGTACGACAGCACGGATTAAACACAAAGTTACTCAGCTTACATGTACACTTAGGTCCATAAGTATTTGGACAGGGGCACAATTTCATAGTTTTGCCTCTGTGCACCACCGCAGTGGATTTGAATCGAAGCCATCGAGATGCGACTGAAGTGTAGACTTTCAGCTTAATTCAAGGGATTTCACAAAAATATCGCATTAACCGTTTAGCAGTTACAGCAATTTTTATACATAGTCCCTCATTTTCAGAGGCTCAAAAGTAATTGGTCACAATTATAAGGATTATTTTTAATACTTGGATGAAAATCCTTTGTGGTAAATGGCTGCCTGAAGTCTGGAACCCATGAACATCACCAAATGCCAACTTTCCGTTTACAATCAGATATGACAAAGAAAAACAGCAAATCATCACATTTGAGAAGCTTTAACGAGCACGTTTACAATTTTTGCTTGAAAAATGACTAAAGTGATTTCTCAATTAGCAAAACTGTTACTAATGAATTTTCTGTTGAACCATTTGTCAATTAATCAACAAATCCCTGCAGCTCAAAACTGAACATTATAACCTTCATGGAGGTAGAATTTATTGCAGGACTCTTATATTATACTGCATTAGCTTTAGCTAAATGTACCTCAGAAACTGCCAGCTGAGTGTATATTCATATTTATACAGAAACATGATCAAGACATACTGGGCTACTTGTCGTTTTTTTTGGACTTTGTCATGATTACAAAGCTGTATAGTTCACTACACGCTGTACCGTAACGAGAATCCCGCAGGTTCAGTGTATTCATACCATGCTCTGACTGGTCAATTTGTATGTGTGTAATAGCAGCAGTCAAATTCTGTGAGTTGCGTCCTAAATTTGCTGACACTGTCAGGATTTTAACGGGTCTTTGGTCACCAAAGTTTAAAATTTCCATCTGTGTACGTGTCTCACAGCGCAATCTAAGACCGCGGTTTTGGATTGACAACCAAATATTTTACCATGTTTCTCTCTCTACGGGACTTGAAAATGAAGATGAGCTCGCCTTAGCAGGAGCTTTGTCCCTTCGGCCACAGCAGCCCTGAACAAACTGTAGAACGAGTGTTGGAATATGTACTGGCTGTGAAAACAAATCTCCCTCTGGGGCAATAAAGACTATCTATCTCTCATGATTGTCAACTTTCATTTGCTACAGCTCAAAATGTCATGTTGTGTAGGGACACAGAGCATTGCTCTAGCCTTAGTACACTGTTGATGTAACACCCTGGCAATCAACAACAGACTCACCAGTTCACTAGCCATGATTAGCACACCTGCCAGGTAGTCCTCCACATCCAGATGAAAGCCTCTCTCTCGCACCACCTCAACTGAAGGGTGAAGAGAGCAGAGGAAATAAAAAAAAAAAGAAAAGAGTAAGGCCCCATTCCTTAGTAACAGTTACACGCCAACAAATGAACTGGTACCTACTGCCAAGTATCTGAGCCACCTCCTCCCGAGTCACAAGGGTTTCACTCTCCAGGTAGACAACAAAGGCTGCTAAGAAAGCCAAGCGCTGTAGGACAAACCGCCAGTGTTCATGGAACCTAAAGTGGGATCAAAGAGATCAGAGGAAGGAGATGAAACACTTTTCTTTATTTCAGCGGGAAAATCCACCCAGCATCAATTCTGCTTTCCAGAGAGTCCTGGGTACGCACATGAAACACAAAGCAATAAAACAGCAAGATAGTTAAAATATAAAACAGTTTGTGCAGTCTGCTGATCAAGTGAGTGTTACCAAAGAGGTTCTCAATTTTTTGTTCTTTCCTGAACTAAATCAGAATTATTTCAGAGCACATCGCCTCTCCCACAAACACATTTCTGATCACGGGAGATTAGTGTTTAGCTTTTAGTTACATGCTGATGCCTTAAGATGTGACTTCTGGCAATACCATGGTAACAGGCACAGTCTAATAGTTGAGCTTCGGCTGAACAATTAGACATTGAGATCAAAGCTTGATCCATGCTAAACATGAGCAAGTTAAAACAGTCTTCAAAACTGAATTAGGCAGCAGACAAAATGCTCAAGCAGATGTGACAATTTGTGAAAAGATGAGCCACCACTATTGAAGACAAGTTCGAAAAATTGGCCGAGCTAAAAAGCTTAAGAGTAAAGCGATGACACAGGGACAACCAGACAAGAGTTAATTTTCTTTGTTAGCTGAGCACACAAAAGCGTTATCTGTAAAGTTACTCATACCTGTAATACTGCTCCACCGGAAATTTTGTTTTGAGGTCTGCAATTTGTGTCCTGACTGTGCAGAACAACTCACGTGCCTTTGCACATTTACTAGGAACTGATGGGAGACAAGAAAAAGACTCATCAAAAACTGCAGGGTCAAATTTGAAGAAGCGAACACCATTAAGTACAAGTCCAAATAATTCACACTGTGTCAAATACTCACTTTCTTTGAATCCAGATGGCTGGTGGACACTTTGGAGTACTGTTAGTATTTCTCTAGCAGTCTGCTCCAATATCTGAACCACCTTACGGATATCCTGTAAAAAAAAAAAAAGTGTTTTGTTTATACAGTATTTTCTATTAACAGAAAGACACGCCCAACCATCCTAACATGTCAATTAAACAAAATGTACAAACAATATAGCACATTTAATGGATCACTGACGCCCTCTCGTAGACTTTGAAATGGTGATTAGCTTACAAGCAAAATCTATCACTTTATTTTGATAGGGAAAAAAAAAAAAAAGATTTTTCTCTGATGGAACCCCCATTTACACTGTCTTTTGAGTATTGTTGTGATTGTATTTGATCTTCACTGTGCAGAATGATGTATTTGCAGAGTTTGACACTTGAAGGCTGTTTTCACCTTTATTTGCTGACGGAGGAAAGTTTCTCTGTGCTCACCTTAAATCAGAGTTTGCGACATGTATGTACCAAGGTATCTATGATCATCAAAACCGGTCTGAAAGCCAACTGCGGTCCAGTATGTAAGTAAGCATCGGATTCTAGCGCATATAAACCCGGAATTGACTTTTCAGTGAAAAATTGACTTTTGAAACGATCAACATTTGCATATTCACGAAATTTGGATTTTACATTTAGGGAGAAAGATTAAATGTAATTTTAAGAATTTTAACTGGTCAACTGAACTATTTTGTGGTAAAACCAGACCAAACAAGAATTATTATTATTTGCGAGTGTACCTTCACTTAAATTTGTTTTATAAAAATTTATTTTTAAAAAATTTAGCTACAAGAGCTATATCTTGTCAAAAAGCGTTAAAAAGACATAATTTCACATGACGTTCGGTGTTATCCATTGGACTTAGCTGAAGCTAGGTAAAATAAAGCAACCAGACAGCAAAGCGGCATTTAATTTGTATTATAGTTACAGTGACACGTCATTTATGTATTTTTATGAACCTGGATAAAGTGACGTTAGACAGCTATTTATCGTAGTCAATCACTGGAGGCGCTGCCGCCTAATAAACACGACCTCTGTAGTTTTTTGTTTGTTTGGTTTTTTTTTTTTTTTTTTGTAACAGTTTGTGGAGTTGTTTGCTGTGTGTGGACAAGGTTTCGGCTCTGGTTAGCCGCTAGCTAACCGTCCCTGAGGGCTAATGTTGACGGACCGTTCGTTCTTACCTCTCTGATGTCCTGGTCGGCGCTCAGGAAGCCCTGGATATAGCTGAACATCTCGGTCACAGACATTTCTGATCAAACTGACGATGAGGATGAAGTTGAAGCGTCTGCAGCTAATTCATAAAAACACCAACGTGCGCGAGAACCGTCCCCGCCGCTTTGTCAGGCGCCTGGAGATGACGCGTCCGCTTCGGCGTCATTTTGTTAGCGCCGTATTTTCTGCAAAAATAAAATAAATAAATTTAAAAAAAAAAAAAAGACAAGGAAAAAAAGATAATTCCAATGCATTCTTCGTGAACGGCTTTTATTATTATTACTACTACAAAAATAAATTAATAATAATAATTCAAAAGGCCCAATTGAAGAATTCACTGTAAGCTATTTTTTTCTTTGTCAGTCACAGCGTTCAACTATAAAAAGATCCTACAACACAATAACACTAAGCCAATCGATGTGAATGTCCATTAATAGGTGGTGGGAAGAAACTAAGTACAGTTACTCAACTACTGTAAAGTCCAATTTTCCAGCACTACTACCAGTTTCACGCTACTCTGTACCTCTAATCCCCCACTACAGCTGTAGTGACTAGATTCTTTTCAGAAGTACATTTTAGATTTAAAATATATATATATGACAAGTTTACAAAATACAAAATATTGTTAAACCATTTGCTTTTTGGCCCTTATAAATGTGTGTAGTTGGTGACTGGCAGTTCCACCAAAGAGAAATCTACCCGCCAAACATCTCAGATGGTTTCATTTAAATGATCTATGAAGCTAAAAGAGGTAAAAGTATTTAAATTATATATTTATCTATTTGTTTGTGGAATAAATATTCCACAAAAACAACAATTAGAGAAAAATCCCCAAAATGAATATACATCTGTGTAGCAGAACTTTTATTTTTTTTACTCTTCCCAACCCCTCGGATTTATCTTGTGACTCTTTGGAGGGCCCCCGACCCCTAGGTTGGGAACCACCGGTCTAAACCAAACTGTAACACGTGTAACAGTAACACGCTGCTTACACACTGACCCATCACTATTTACTTCCAAATAATGTACTATAATCACGTGTCTGTCATGAACAGAGTTCCTTTTTTCGGGACAGAGGACTTTTACTTTTGCAATTTTCCAGTCAGTTTTGTCTACACCGACAATATCATTTCATGCATTATCCATTCATTCTGCACTTCAGTCACTTCAGTGTACACTTCCAACAAAAACAAAAAAAACAAAAAAAAATCACACAAGCTAATCTTAACGTAATACACATTATATGACATTATTAGAAGGCTAATGGTATTTACGGTATAAATTTGAAAACTAATTTCTCTTTAGTACAAATTATGGCCACCTCTCAGTAATAGGGTCCTATTTAATACAGGCAACAGCTCGAAGAACCACTGTTCTTTCTTCAAGGCAGTTTTTTTTTTTTCTAGCAGGTATTTGGTTTAGCCCGGGAACAGAAACGGCTTTGTCTGCAGGGCAGAAAACGTGCTAGCTACCCGCTTCGGGCCTGCCTGGGTTTATTCTGGTGGACGGACATGGCGAATTACCTCACTCACCCCTGTTGACGGAGCGAGAGCAGCGCCATTGCTCGTGTTACCTTCGAGTGCTGCCAGCTACCAGCCCCGCTGCATGGACACTTCCCGGGGCAGAGTTTAGAAAAGCTCTTTACCGCACTTAAGGAAAATTACCAGAGAAACAACTGTCAGACTCATCTGTTAGTCCCTATCCTAAAAGCTCTTCGTGCATATTGAAATATACCGTTTGAAAATAACTTAAATATCACCTCTGTGGTTTTTACCATACATTCTGGGAAGGCAGAGGCGGGGCTGTTTCTCTAAGTTTATTTTACTTTTAAAATAAAATTTAAACTCAAATTCCAGGTGCTGGGAGAAAAAGTAAAAGTAGCAATACCACAGTGCGAAAATAATCAATATTTAAATTTCTCAGGAGTTATAATTAATAAGTACTTAGGGTTTCACTGTTTTTTAATAAGTCATCAGATTTGCCGTTATACATATTAGTAGGACATTAATAAAGGGTCTTGGGTTTCTCAATTTCTGATGAACAATTTGTAAAAGTTAGTTAAAAATACAGTTATAATTGTTAACAAAGCATTAAAGCAAGGGTTCTGCAAGTCCATCAAGTCTGCATTTTTAATTATCAATAAGCTTTTAATGAATGAAAATGAGTGGTCAACAGTCCTTTAAAGAGGAGGATTTTCCACAATCTGGCAACCTATAAGTTGTTCCTATTAATGGCCAGTGACGGACCTATGAAGCATTAGTAAATGATGTGTTAACCATTAACAAACCCATTAATTATAAACCATTTATAAATTGTGCCTTATCAGAAAGTGGTGCTGATGAAGGTTAAATGTAGTGGAGTAGAAGTTTAAGTGGCAGATGATGAAAAAAACTTAAGTAAAGTAGACGTTCCGCTAAAATGTGCGTCAGTATGTACTTGGGCAAACGTGCCCGTTGGCTTCCCACCGCTATCAACTCCCATATTCTGAAGGTGCCCCTCTCGCTCCTGCGCGCTACGCTCGTGGTTGTCAGAGTTCCGACGGCCCGAGAAGGCGTCATCTCAGAGCGCAGCTTGACGCAGGGGGGGGGGGACGTTACGGCGGTCGGTCAGTCGCCTGTTGCCCCCAACTCGTTCGCCGGACGGCCCCTCTGCAGGTCAGGAGTTACGAACCGGCCGGTTCACACGCTCTGGCCCCGTTCCTATAACTCTCTTATCCTACCGTGTTTTTTTTGAATGCCCCGTTTTTTTTTTTTCCCCCCCTTCGTTGCATCGGGACTTTTGAAACAATGCAGCTGACTGCCGTTCGTCCGACCCTTTGAGATGGAGAAAACCTCAGCAGAAGATGACTGCGTGGATTCAGGAGCCGAAACCGGAGGGTGAGTGGAGCAGAAATCACACTGAGATGCGACAGATGCCGGATATCTCCATTCGCGTTTTTGTTTTTTTTGTCTCTGATTCTATGGCCTCTCAAAATGAAAAAACCCTTTGAAATTAACAACATTTGCATATTCCCATAATCTGTCTTGTGATGTAAAATGTCATTTTAAGAATATTTAACTAGGTAATTAAACTTGTGTGTGTGTGTGTGTGTGTGGGGGGACTATATCAGACACAAATTATCACTCCAAGCAGAGTAGATTATTTTTACGTGTCCTAAAACATGCGAGTGTACCTTAACTTCAGTTTCACCTCAGTTGTTACATTTATCCACAAGAGCTACACCTCGTCAGATACAGCATTAAATCGACAGTTTCTTCAAATGAAGCTCGGCGCTACCCCGCACAAAGGAAGAAAGATGTTTCGACCGAATCCATTAAATGTCAGACCAAAGTCCCATTCTTGGATTGCATCCCTTCGCCAGTAATGGTTGATGTCCGACGAGGACATATGGAGGAGGTGTAATCCTAATTCTTTAGTGGAAAGTTCGGGCTTAATCACCAACTCATTTGTTAATGAGAGTAACAACCACATGCTACTGTAGATGGAGCCTAATTCAAGAATGCTTTGACAATAGAGAGTTCAATGAATCATCGTATTGTTCACTCTGTTTTCAGCCATTGAGCAGAGATGTGCCTCAGTTTCTCCTGCGGTATGTCACTACTAGATGTGGTTTTGTTGCTGTAGTGAAGGTCTTGTGTTCGTGTGTGTGTGTGTGTGTGTGTGTGTTTTAGTGAGAGACCCTACATGACCCTACAACCCCTTTAAAGACATCCTCATCAATGTCTCCAGACGTGACAGAGTACCCAGGTGTCATGTCTAGATGACAAGCGCAGTTTGACCAGTTCCTGTTCCTTTTCGTTTTCTAGGACGTCTAACTGTGTCCGTATATCTCCTCAAGGGGTCATCGTGGAATAAAGAAAAGTCTAAATGACCCAGCTCTGTTATAGCATGCTTTTTTTTTTTTTTTTTAAAAACAAGAGAACAATGTATTTTTTGAAAATTATAGGATTTTATTCCATTGAAACCTAAAATAAAAACTTTGACGCAGTGGTGCAAACACAAGTTTATTTTTTAATTTGGTCATATCGAATACTTACATATTGTAACACATGATTATCATGGTATTAATTTTGTCGATATCACCCAACCCCTTAGTTCTCCTGTAGAAATTCAATTTTTTTTGTTGTTGTTGTTTGGTTTTTGTTTTTTTGTTTTTTTAGAAATAGTAACCTGCGTAGATTTAATGCTCACTATTGACAACATTAATGTGCCACATTCAGCCGAGTAGCCATTTTTCATTTATAGTCTCTGAGGAGATGAAAAAGAAAAGGCAGGCAGACAACATTTAGAGCACTTATGTATAGCAGAAAAAAAAAAAAACTTTATAAAAACTTTATAAAGAAAACCGTACTATAAAAAAATACATAAAAGCTTGCCATAACTAACAACTGACAGAATTAAAAATTACACACGTCAACACAGCTTTCCGACCGGTTTTGTTCTCTTTATCCTCACGAAGAAAGCCATCATCAGTAACGAGGAACCATGCTATTTCATTACAGGTAAAGTGGAACCAAACAACATAATGTGTGTGAGAGAGCATGTTTCATGGGAAAACCTTAAAAAAAAAAGAAGGAGGCCCCTGTGGAAAGTGAGAGGAAAAGCAGCGACGTCCACGGAGCACAGTGGCCTTACTGTGCTTAAATGATAATATTGTGATCTGTAGTGTACAGGCACTTTTAGTGTGCTCAAGTCATTAAGTCCAGTTTAACCCTAACCCTCAATGACTCTAAATGTCGTTGCAAATGAATATCTAAAAATCACAAGGACTTGTTCCTATAACACTGTAATATAATTAATATGGAAGTACCTTGTATAGTGCCTGAGCGGTCGAGTAATGGATTATTTGATCAATAAAACGTTACTTGCCAACAATTTGGTTGATCAGTTAATCATTTAAATCAGGTATCAATTCTGTATCATTGTAAATTGATTGTCTTTGACTGCTGGTTTGGACGAAACGAGTGATTTGAAGGAGATTTGGGCCCCGGGATCTTGTACTGGACAGTTAAATATATTGCCGTGTTCAACTTTTTGTCATTTGTGGCTTGATAAAGTGTTTAGGGCGACCTATGCTTGGTTCAGTCTCACCGCTCTCATCCACCTTGTTCCCAGCAGCATCAGGCGGCCGTTTTCAGCAAACAAGCTCTGATCAACCCACTGTACTGTACGCTACGCCAGGGACGTCAGCAGAAAGACAAAGTTAGAGACTGCGTGGCTGGCAAAACGTCACGGGGGATTAGCAGCTGATGAACCGGATGTTTTTCCCAGGAGTTGGTGGAGACAAAACTAGAGCTAAAAGACACTGAAAATTGGGCTTACATTCATCAGCTAGCCAGAGACAGGACTTCGAATGAAGGCTTATGTGCTCCGTATCTGCCGGATCTGTACTTAGGCAGTTGTTCACTAACTTGCTCAAATTATGGTGATAATATGTTAACGCTGAGTTTTTAGGTTCCTGCCCCCAGCTGGCCAAAAAAGTGATTAATGCAGCACTAAGTTGACTTGACAGTAAACCTGTAATGCTGGTGTGAATAATGACTGTCCTGGGGGAAGGAGCGCGACGGTGTTACAGTCTTATGGAGAACGGAGGAGGTCGGGTTAGCCATACGTATTGGTTTATGTTTCGCTTTTTTCTATCTTCATCTATGCTCTTCATCCTCCAGTTTTCCTCCTCCCACCCCGCCCCTCTCTTCCCGCGTCCCTTCCCTGATCAAATAAGAGACACCTGAATCAGTTCGGCTCTCCGTTCGCCCGACAAGCCCTTTAGACTCGTTTCAGGTCACTCTGCAGTCGAACCTTGTGTGCACGGCCGGGCCGCTGCCTGTCTTCGCCTCACTTTTGCATTTGTTGTCTTTGGGCGGAGATGAAGCGAGGCAGCGTGGTCAGACTGGGAGCGCCAAGTGAGATGCTGACCGGCACTGCTGGGGGAGTCCTGCCAAACACACACACACACACACACGCCCAAGGGAGCCGTCAAACAAGACCCGCAACTGCACACACTACTACATCCAATTCCACTGCAAATAGCCATAAACCTTAAAAAGAAAGATTTTCTCATCTCTTTCCACATTCTGTCATTTTTCTTCCATGAAGGGGACAAGTCTATGATTATGTCATTTTGCTGGAACCTTCCGGTCACTTATAATCTGCTCTGTATAATTTGTCTTTTCCTTCGCTGCCTACGCCAACGTATCCCCCTCTGCAGTACCCCACCGTCTCTGCTTTTTATCTCTCCTCTGCTCACCTCTGCTTCTTCCCACAGTCCCATCATTTCTTTCTCTGCACTGCTAATGCCCGTTAGCTAGATTGATAACCTCCTGCTGCAGGAAACAGACTCGTTCTCGTGTTTCCTGCTGTCCTGCAGCTCCAGAGGCCTTATTTCTTTTAGAGACAGAGTCACAGGGAGGACATGTGTGTGTGTGTGGGGGGGGACAGTCTCCTCTGGTTGTCAGCTGACTCCTGGGGGACTAATATTCTCAGGTTGCGTAGTATACATGTGAGCTGAGGATTCACGGACGGTTCTGGGAATTATAACACGTAGGATGCAGGCTAGCTCCTGAATCGGTCTTATTGTGTGTCGGCATACAGCCCTCTTGTATGTTTCACGTACAGACATTTGGTGTAACTGCACAAATTGTCAGACTTTTTTCTCAAATCTATGGAGATCAGATTAGCGGAAATCTAATTCTGCGTCTCTCCCAGCTGAAAGATGGGAGCTTTAGATTAGACCTGTCTGAATGAGAATGTATGTGTGGGTGTGTGCGCCTGGTGGAAGAAGTAAGATCTTAAGAGAATAGTTTAAGATTAAAAGATTGATACTACCCTCATGTCCGTAAGTGAAGTATGGAGCTGAAGCTTATCTCAGCCTATTTTTGCATAAGGATCAGAAGCAGCGGAATCGTCTAGCCTGGCTCTTTTAAAAAGTTCAAACATACCTACCACCACCACTATGGTGTACCGTGTCTTGTTTGTTTAACCTATACACAAAAAGAAATGCAAACACGACAGTTTGCGACGGCTACGTGCTGTAGCTATTTCCTGTCGAACAACAAATCACGCGTTAGCCAGCACTTCAAGACGGAGCTACGGCGTGTAAACTCACCATAAGACCACAAACTGTTGTTATGACATTTCTGTTCGTGTACAGATTAAAGAAAAACGAGACGCTGTAACGTCGTAGTTAAATAGTGAGCTTCAGAGGTGCTGTTAGGTGTAGCTTTTCCCCTTCAGACAGAGCCAGGCTAGCTGTTCACCCGGTTCCAACATTTGTGCTAAGCTAGGCCAATCACCTCCTGGCTCCAGCTGTGTTTTCACACAAAGTCGGTAGAACGGGGAAAACCGTTAAACCCCCAGGTTATTCCGACTTGAGAGTTAGGCATTAGGCATCATCCCGAGAGGGCTACCCCTAGTGCTTACTTTGTAGTCACATCATTTAAAGCGCGTAAATTAGCTACTTTTGCGGTGTTGATATGAGTAGCTTCTTAAAAATGAGCTGGATCCGTAGTGTGAGTGTTTGTATTGAATTTTATTTAGGTGAAACTGCCAGAAACGGAGGTTTAGCAGCCATGTTTCCAGCAGGTTGTTAACACTTCTGTTGTTCTTATCACCGAGTTCGGAGATAGCCATCAATTCCTCCTCCTTCCTTCCTTTATCTCAGACTCAGAATGACAACTTGCAGGCTGCGGTGAACGTTTTTTTTTTTTTCAACTCAGTTGCTCATAATTACAGTCTAAATTATCTGACTTGAACGCAATATTACCATTAATGAGACGGACACTGACCTTTTAATCTAACTCTCAGAAAGAGAGCAAATACGTGTATTTCCAAAAATACTGAGCTGTTTCTTTAAGTAAAAGCAGCAGTACCGATTTAATAATCAATTGCAAGTAAACATCCTGTATTCACAAATTCATTTATGTATAATTTTCTGATAATACGTACGGACTCATGTCTCAAAAAAGTACTCAGTATTACAGAATGGCCCTTTTCAGTGTTTCTAATGGTTACAATGCAGCTAATGTTTAAGTACTTTATAAGTATTTTATAACATGAATAGAAAACCTTAACCTGTAAATTAATTAGTAGGCATTGCTGTCAAATAAATGTTAAAAAAGTAAAAATGGCCAGTTTTCCTTCTGAAATATAGTGGAATGTAGCAGAAGTACAAACTAGCATTAAGTAGAAATACTCAAGTATAATACGAGTACCTGAAAATTGTACTTGAACGCAGAATAGTGGCAGTAGTAGCAGCAGTATTACAAACAGTATTTGAGTGAATGTCCCTGTGTTTTATCCCTTCAGACACTGAAACTCACTCACAGTCTCCTGCTGTTTAGCCAGATGTCAACACTCTATTTGAAATAGGAGTGGTTCATCCTGTAAATCATTGCACTTCACACTGTAATATAAACCCCTGTCTCCTCTCTCTGTTTCTTGTCCTCTATTTTTCGCTCCCCCCCTCGCTCTGTGTCCACATCGCCTCTCTCGCCCTTTTTTTATTCTTTTTTTTTTTTCTTTCCTCTCTTTTCTGTCGTCCACTGCAGGTCTGATTACAGTCCCCTGTCCTCAACGAGCAGTAAGTAAACCGATGGCGGCATGGAGCATTGCTAACAGTTACTCAAACACACACACACACACACACACACACACACACACACACACACACACACACACACACACACACACACACACACACACACACACACACACACATGCACACAAACACACGCACAGGCTCAGAGCCAGAATTTTATCTCTCTAATACACACTGAAAAAATAAATCCACCAACAGGAGGATTGTGCTTGTGTGTGTTTAGTGGCCCTTGAGGCCTACAACAGATTTTAGGGAGGATTCTTTGTGTGGCAATAACAAACCGCTCGACTGACTATTTTGTTACTGTTTCCAACTTAGTAAATTTACTGTGATGGTAACATTACATAACTTAACATTTATAACTTAACATTTTCCATGTTGGATTAGAGCTGCAACAATTTCTCAGTCATCAGAAAAATAATCAACAACTGATAAGACATCGATCGATCATTTAAGTCATTTTTCAAGCAAATGTGTAAAAAAGAAATTGCCGTTTTTAGCCTCTCAAATATTAAGATTTTCGGCTTTTCTGTGTTTTTAATCACTGTAATCTGAATATCTTCGGGTTTTAGACTGTTAATCAGACAAAACAAGATATTTGAAGCCATCAACTTGCATTCTGAGCAACTGGGATGGATATTTTTCTCTATTTTCTGACATGCTTATAGACTAAATGGTTCATCAATTAATCAATCGCATTGGATATAGTAAATCGTTTTTTAAAGGAAAAAGATGAAGGGTAAAAAACAAAATTTAAGCTGTGGGAAGGATGTGCATTTGACACAATTAGACGAGTACAAACTGAGAACAATATCTTCTCAGTGGGCTGTAAAAAATGAAAAAAAAAAAAACATTTTCCCCCAATATTGCATAAATTAAACTAGTTTCTTCCCAAAGGATTTTCAGATTTCCATGCATTAACACTAGGCAACATACATGAACACTCACTTGTGATAAACAATGAAACCATTTGCCAGGAAAATATGATGAAAAAAATGTGGCTGCCACAAGCAAACAACCATAAAGTCTGTGTGCAGTCAGTGCCATGTTTGGTGAAACTGTTCACCGATGACAAAGAGCGTTTCTGTAGATGCATTTTCAGATCAACTAGTAGCTACTCGTGCGAAAAACTATCTCATAATCCAATTTCAGCAAGTAATGAAATTTGTTACAAAGTGCTTAAAGGATAACTTTGGTTTACGGCAATCTGGATCTTATTTTCGTGGGTTTTTCCACTGTTTTCATCAATATCTCGAGCAGTCAGACGATCGGATACGTTGTATACAAACCTCCTTTTTAGACAAACGAGAAAACAAAGGCAAACAGTAAAGCTATTACCTGAACTGTCCATCGTAGACATCTTTCGCCGTGTACAGACCGGCTCCCTGCTCTAACTTACTGACCCGACAACCCATCTGATCACCTGACTGCTACCCCATCCAGCTTTTTCAGCAACCATTGCTGCATTCCCAGATCTCAGAAATAACTTGTGTGATAAATGAATACAGTATTGTCAAACAGATGGGACCGATGGTAACAAAAACAACAATAAGACCGGAGTATTAACAATCTGGAATTATCCTTTGAGGGATGAGTAATAATCGAAATTCAAAACATGGGCAAAATTATCTGCGGTGGGCGTGGCCTTTAACTTTGGTGCAGTAGTTTCTGTGATACTTTTGCAATGTTGATGTTGATATGTTATGATAATGATGACATACTGCATGATATTGTTCAAATATGATATTTTGATACTTTTTTCGTTATTGTTCAATCGTTTTTGAAGTTTATTAAAATCTTTGTATTTATCGCTAAGCCATCGGAAATCAGCCTCCTAAACACATTTAGTTACAAAGTTTTAGTTCAGCTACTTCATACTGCTTTTATATGTACCAGTACTAGTCTATATGAACTACACTAGTGTTTGTGTAGTTTTGTGTGAATGTGTGTGTAATTGTGAAGATCTGTGTTCGCCGAGGTCGTGACCTCTCCCCAGACTGGTTGCCAGAACTCCGCTCCTTTCACAATGGGAGTATTATATCCAATATTAGCCCATTAATCTGGTCTGCAGGAAGCAGCGTTATCCCATCCGCACCGCACCCGCAAGTCAGGAAGTATAGGACCACATGCGCACACACACACTCACACACACAGACACACACTGAGAGATTCAGCAGTGTCTGGTTCGGGTCTTTCCCCTCACGTTTCCTGTGTCATAGCTGTATCAGATCAGCTTCTGCCCACTATTGTCTCTGTCACTACTGGGGGTCAGGGTGGGAACAAAACGTGCACTGGCATAGAAAGCACAAAAGGAAAGTGGGACCACAGTCAGAAAGACATTACTAGACTACAGCTACTGTACCTGGAGACGGATTCAGGACTTTACCCATCCTGCTTCCTGTTAGACTCACTTAATATTTACAACCCAGAACCCACCCAGTGGACCATTTTTAGATGTGGTTGAAATGTAATATAATTTGGCCGGTGTTTGTTTACTTCATATAACAGGACACCTCAGATGTAGCTATGGTCAACAGTTTGTCCGCTGTCCTACATAAATGCAAAAGATAATGTATGTTAAACTACTGGTAAACACCGCAACTACACTTCAGTGTGATGCAACATTTGCAGTAAATTTACACAGGTGAAAACAACCTGCCCATAAACTGACTAAAGACATGTTGTGAAACTTGACCACGACAGAACCTTTCATACTGTTCAAGTTTTGAGATGACTGTCTCTGAGATTCCTGCCTCCGCTCCCGTACGTTGGAGGTGAATGGAAGCACTGAAAAAACACACACTGACGTTTTTAAAGCAACTTGTCTGTCCGGAGACAATGTTCCAGTTACTCTTGCTGATCCACGCCGTTGATGATTCTTATAGGGAGTATTTCCTTTAATAGAAAGTAGTTCCAGTGAAAACCTTTGACTTTAGGGTCTGTGGGTAACCCAGAGTATTAAGGACGTTGCCTGATTAATTGTTTTAAACATAACTTTTGAATGCTATTAGCATCATTCACCTATGTTGTTTTGCGAAGGAGGTGGAAATCGTTGTTCAGTCCAATGTTCTTGTTAGTTCTAATGCGCGTGCATGTAACCATAGCTTGTGACATCTTCGAGCACCACATTTTTTTCTGTAGTAGGTGCCTGGGGTATCGTCACAGTAATACACTCTGAGATGTGCGGATGTAGAAAATATCAGACTTAGTGAAGGGTTGTGGCATTTTCACCTCTGTTGTAGCCCATTCTTTTGTAATATCAGGACATCTTGTCATGTATTGTCACTTTATATCCAGGTTCTGGTACAGAGCATGCACATGTTTATACAGGTGGTCTTAACCCCTGACCTTTGACCTCAGCTCAGACCAGCTATAAGCCCCCCGGAGACAGACAGACTGATATGCTTAGGCACCAATGTCAGTCTGACCAAGATTATACTCTACTGTAGGTGCTATGTAACAGAAATGTCAGGAATTCAAATGGCATAGTATTTGTCTTGAAACAGAAGCTACAAAACTATGTTTAAATTTAACAAGCACTGGACTGCCAGTGTTGTCGAGCACCTCTACTGTGGCTGTTGAGGGTTAAGCATTTGATAGTTGCTTCTTACGCACAACAGAGTTTGTCTGCCTATATGTACTGTTAAAAAATAAAAATCTGATAAAATATTCTGTTGTTCAGTGAAACTTGCTTGTATCAAAAAAAAAAAAAACAGACAAAGAACAGCGAGACGCTCGGGGGCTGCACGCGCGGCACATTTTCAAATTTCAATATGCACGTAGCATTTTGTATTATGAGATCATTTCCTCCCTCTCATATCTTTACTAATCAAAACAAACGGCATACTTGCGACCCACGCATGTGCTCGAGAGAGCCCTGTAGGACTCGAAAATGTACCTGCAAATTGCGAGCGACAGTCGTTTGCAAAATGTGATGCTGCGACTACTTGCGATCTCCATGTAACCAGTTCCCGCAAATCGCTTTTGTGAAACACGGCTCTCGGCCTCTGTGGTCTAGTTTAAGGCTTTTACATCGCTAAAAACTTTACTTTTATCTAGTTAAAAACCCAAACATAGAAGTTGCTCATCAAGACGAGGCAAATGACATTTACTTGGAATGAGAAGTACAGTCTAAGGCAGCAAGTCTGTTTCATACAATGAACAACTCCAACTAGATTTAAAATGTAGTTTATCTCACCTACTCACAATGGAGTCTTTGCAGTGTTTGAGATTGAAGTGTGACACTCTGTTTCCAACATTAGTAGAAACAGAGTACATTTAACATTAGTACTGCAGTTCTGCCACTTCAGCAGCAGCAAAAATGAGCTAAAACCTCTATGGAGTTCTGCATTTATATGTGGACTTTCATAAATGCAAAGGCTTGTGCAATATTTTTATCACGCAGAGTTAAAGTTAAGAAGAGGAGATTGTAGTTGCTAGAATTTCATGCGACAGCAAGGACGGGATGTCTGTGGGGAAAAACATTCTAATTTGCAATCTCTCTTTCTTTGCTGACTGCAGCTGGTGTGTGCCGCATCTTTGCGCTTTCAATAGAAGGTAAATAGGTTTTGATTCAAGAGGCTTCAGCTGAGTCCCACCCCAAACACTTAATCACTCAGCCTCACTTTCTGTTGGTCACAGCAGATGAGTGTCCACTCAGACAGAGTGACCTGAGATCTCGCCTCCAATGGTTTTTCTGCATATGTGTGTGTGTGTGTGTGTGTGTACGTATACGTAAGACAAAGGGGGTCGGCTGTGAGAGTAATGACTGTTTTTGGGACAGAAGGGGGGAGTTTTAAACTGCACAGAGGCCAGGCTGCGACAGAGCAGGTACACACATACAAATATACTAACAGAGATGTAAAGACACACGAGAAAGACATGCGTGATTTGTCACGCTTGAATACCTAAGTTGTTGTATTTATTACGAGCAGATGTAGATTCCTATTTACACCGCAGACTGTATCCAGAAGAGAAAAACTTGGATGAAAGATGAAAAGAATACATTAGAGGAGTCAGGAGATCCAGCTTTTGCAGGTAATTGTAAGCAAAACAAGGACTGTGAAAACATTTTTGCCTAAGAAAGACATCAGGAATGAAAGGAAGATTTCAAAACAGTGACTAAAACAATGTGCCTCAGCATAGTTCAGTGAGTCTTTTATAACACACTGGTCAAGGCAGGATTGATAGTGGTCTAACAAAAGCCTTTGAGTCACAGGTTGACGTTGGGGGTTTATATTTTCAGGGATCAGTCTGTCACCAGCAGATGTTTGCTCGCTGAGACAGAGGCACATATCTGTGTGTACCAGTAAACGTCTAAATGTGTGGAATCTTCTGTGCTTTAGTGAGCGATTTAAATCTACTGGTGGACTGAGAGCCACTATATAGAGAGGTATTTACAGAACTTGAGTACATTGAATGGCTATTTCTGAAAAACCACTGGTTGTAAATAGTATCACTAATGGGGTTAGTACAGTCCTTGGTCCTTAGTCCACTGGTTACGGTTCAACATTGATCACCTGCATCAAAAAAGTTCAAATGACAGTATACCGTTTATAATCTGTGTCTCTATCTCAGGTCATGTCAATCATTTCTGTGCTTTGATGTCTGTGGTAAAATGTTGAGTCTTTTACCACAAGGTAGGACACTTGACTCATCCAGACTGCCTGAGGTCCTGCTTTTGTTATTTTGGCTCAGGCACGCAGCGGATTAGCAGAAGCAGGAACACATGTGTATGCAAGGTACTCCAACTCCACTCTTTACCAGCCATGACAGCCTGGCTGGTATTGTTTTCACCATGTGAATCTGTGTGTGTGTGTGTGTGTGTGTGTGTGTGTCATCGTGGCAAACTGTGGTCCTGGAGAAAACTACTGTGGCGGGAACTACCACAGAGGCCGTTTTGATTACTTTGGCGGGTACCTCTATGTCTGTCTGTCCGTCTGTCTGTGGACAGATTCTGTCATCGCAATAGTGTTCAAATATGGATGTGGCCCGAGCAAGGGCGCCAGAAGTAGGGGGGCTGGAAGTAGGGGAAGGGGCCATTGGCCCCCCCCACTTTATGCCCCTGGCCCACGTTCATTTTAAGCCGCGGATCAAACTACAGACCATCTCGCAGTGGGATCAGACGCGCAGCGATGCCTGTCAGTAATGTCGTAATCACTACTGAGTACTCGCGGGTTGGAACAGCAGAGATGACTCTGCTAGATGTGTGTTTCTGAAAAGGAGAAGACCGCCGAGAGTCTGTTCTTCCACTTTTCGATGTCGTTTTCACTCACTCTCTTCACAATCTCTAGTGGCGTTGAAAACCTACATGCCTACCTACACGCATAGGCTCCTAAGCTACAGCCCCTAATGCACGATTGTAAATTCAGCTTTAGTACGTATCTTTGTCACAACTCTGTAATTACTTAAGTGTTATGTTTTGAAAAAGATACGTTGTTAAATATGCATTTTACTCTCAAATTTCAGTCTCCGCTTTAAACATCAGGAGTCCTACCTCACACTTTATTTCTGCACGTCTTCGTGTGTCACAGAGAGTGTGGCGCGTATTACACCTTAATTGGTATAAAGGGAGACCTGAGCATTCACTGCCTCTTTGCCCTTCATCGGCACAGACCTGTATTCACACTCAGACACTAGGGAGGATGACGCGCTTGCCTGTGTTAGAAGGACAGCGCTGAGTTTCCTCTTACATGCCCAACCACTTACTGTGATGTCAGCCAAGGTGCTTTCAGCACAGTCAATTTAAACACCACCTGATGGAACAAAGACCACCCGTAACACCTCAGCGCACACACACACACACGCAAACACGCCCAGTGATTTCTGCCTAGTTTAATGTGGCGTATAGATTGGGGCTCCACCATAAAGCAGCTTGGATTAAGTGTTACCAAATGTGCGTCCTCCAAAATGTGGTTCAGACCGTGGGGCCAAGATCGCAGCTAAATTTGCTGCAGTCAGCTGTTTGTCAATGGTTTAATTGGAGCAGTTTTGTCTGTCACCCTTTTTGTGGGCCTATCATGATAATGACTTAGTGAGCGTGTGCCCACCGAGTGCATAATCAGTGCAGTCTGTAAGTAGTTGCACAGTGAAACATGTTTTGTTGCTTTGGCTCCGCACCAAAGCACACTGGGTTTGAAATGAAAAAAATGACTATGAGGTAGAAGATAAAAGTTTTCACGGTCCACTTGGTTCCTTGTAATGAAGACCCGAAACTGGGACTGATCAGGACCGCAGTTTTGCCAGGTTCAATCTATATTCAGTCTAATGAGTTAGAAGTTAGGTTCCGTTGTATTACAGCTGGTCTTATGTCTCTGTGTCAAAATGTCTAATACCCAGGTGCATCCAAGCGGACCCTGATCGTGCACTGCATCATCATCATTACGGGGGAAAAAATTGTTTTTTTGGTGCAAAATGGGGAGTCCGAACTCCAGTAAGAATTATGCGTTTTTACTCTTTCCACCATGGCTGTTTGTTAACTGGTGGCGTTTCATGCTTCTGTCCTGTGGTCTCTTTCGGAGTGTCATTTAAAAAAAAAAAAAAAAAAAAAAATTATGCACAGCAGGTTTGAGCTGGTTCTCCACGGATCCGTTCTGGTCGTCAAGTTGAGGTGGTGACATTCAGATTTAATTAGAGGGTGTTTACTCTTGCCTCAAGTGCGGTCCTCTCAAGAACGTTACACCATTGGGCCATGTAAAAACAACCTGCTTCGTGGGTTTAGTATTGTTGTCCTACACTTTCCTAAATCTGAGGGACTGTGTAAAAAATGTTCTTCACTGTTTAGCCCATGTGGATGTCAACATCCTCAAACCCCCCTTAAAGCTGAAAGTTGGCATTTTCACTTCACGGTCATTTTATTTCAACTCTAACGTTCTGCAGTAAAGAGAAAAAGACACTGCAACAAACTTTTCACTCTCCAAATACTTCTAGAGTTCACTGCATCTTTATGTTTGAGCGATTTCAACCTAAATAGGATCACGGCATCATCGCCTCTTCAACCTTTTGTCTGTCTTTCAAGCCAAGCTGGCTTGCCCCAGGTCCGTCCGGATGGTGAAGGTCACATGACATGCATGAACTTAGACTCGCTCTGTTTGCTGGCTTCTCACTAAGCCTCTGCTTCTAATCTTTTCCCAACAACAGTCTGTCGTAACTCATCTAATCTATCTAATCCTTAAATTTAAAACTAAGAGCAGTTTTAAGCCAAGAATAGTGGCTCCACATTATGGTCTGAATGCTTTTATCTCCTGTCAAACTTTAGGGTTGGCGGCATACACATACAGACCCCTCTGTGTATTTTGCTCTGGGAAAGGAAGTCTGCAATTCCCTTTATTTTCAGGTCATGCTTATGCTGCACTTTAAGGGTGATATCATGCGAAAAATACCAAGCCGCGTCCTTTTGTGTCTTCAAGACCATAGAGTAAACAAGCTTGTTCGCTTTCATTGCTTCAACATGCGGTGTAATTCAGAGGAGTTTAATTATGTGCAGAGATCCAGACTTGCAGTTTTCCTCATGTACGTTGGACCAACGGGGGAAATGCAGCTGACGAGCAGGGCCCCAAGCAGAAGCTTCCAATTATTCAGCTCTCATCTCACAAGAAGGCAATACAGTATATCAGTCATCACTTAAATGTCGTAAGGATAAAATCAAGCCTTAAAGGATGAGGCTGGAGTTGTTCTATATTTTTTCTGATTATCACTAAATGCCGTGAAAAGAACAAAACTAACACTGTGTTAGTCTGTCTCTAAATACTTTCAGACTCTCTTACCCTGTATGTGGTACACAGCCCCAATCTTATTGGTTCCTACTGAGGATGTAAATCTTTAAAAATGGCTCACATAGTTTCATTTTTAAAAATGTTTCAGTAACTTCTTGAAACAGCTTGGCGGCAGTTTTTAGCAAATAGAACTGCCAATTGTAACTGTCCTCCATTAAGTTAAAGGGGTCTGCCCATTAGTCTGTTCATTCTCCCAACACATGTACGTTCTGTTCAAGACGTGATCTCAAATAAGCCTTGAAACAGAAAATGAGAAACAGACAGATGGAGAGAGTGAGATGAAGAGAGAGCTAACAAGAGAGTGGGCGAGGGTAAAAAACTAAACTTAACTCACCTTAATTTGGTCTGTAAAAGAATAATAAATACAGAAAGACCTCTTAGCAGCACTCAGGCAGAGGTCTCACACAAATTTCATAAACTTCTAACTGGTTACCTCTCTCACTTTTGTTTGGGGCGTGGCAGGGGATGATGAGGAAGCACAGACTGCGCCAATTTTAAGGTGAAGGTGACTCCTCGTGGCCCAGGCAACCTCTGGTCTGTGGCACACTACTGCTGCTTGTTAGTAGGATCAAATTGTTGTTGGTTTTGGTTTTTCCATTGAATTCATGGACATTAAGTAAAATTCAGAATATCCCCAGCCTTATCATTTAATTTACAGGTGATATACATAGGAGACTTGGAAAAGGTAACTTGGCCCCACCTGAATCAGAGTAAAACTTGTGTGTTTGACGCTTTGAAATAAATAAGTAGTCAGGGTTTTACTGAATTTACAGAGCTTTATGTTATCGTCAAGACTTTGCATTTGAATTTCCTTGGCACCGCTCAACCTGATGTATGAGTGTAGGACCTTGTTTTTTTTTTTTTTCTTTCGTTTTACTAGAAAACAAAAAAGAGGCCCCCATCTTGACTTTCCTCCTTCAGTTGTTTTGACTTGCACTGAGGGCCAAGCTAGCTAAAGCTGTGACTGCAGTTCCTTATACACACACACACACACACACACACACACACACACACACACACATAAACTGAGGCCTTAGTTCAGTTTTCGCTGCTAATCACTCTCATATGTGCAGGGGCCACTGGTAGGCGTGTTGTTTTATCTCACGTCATCATCTGTGTGTATGGCTGCGAAGATGTGTTGCCGGTTAGCACTTGAACACGGAGCGACGGTTTAAGGCTCTGAGAATTAGGAAAGACAGGCCTTTTTCTATAAAGGGGCAAATTGATTTTTGTGCGTGTTGAGGATGGTTGTGCCCATGCATGAGTGTGTATGCAGTCAGCTGAGTCAGAACATCAGCTTCAGCTCGAAGACTCGAGTGGATTAAGAGCTTAGAGACACACTCCTCCAGAGCTTTACACCCTCCATTCCCTTCACAAGATTGGGGTGACTTAATCTCTAATTTATTCTTCTTGGCGCTAGCTCCCCATTAACCCTTATTGCTAAAGGAAAGCCTCTGACAGAATGTACACGGCACTGAGTTGGTTCCAGAAAATACAACTCAGCACCTTGTGCAGTTGCCTGCTGAGTGAATTTTCTGTTGTGTTTGTGACAGATGCATCTGTGAATCATCTGAATTTGGATTTTCGAACGTATCTAAACACCGGAGAAATTACAGTAGAGCACTCTGCTCCTGTGTGTCACTCATTGATCAATCTGCATCACATAAATCTGTCAGTGTAAATGTCGATTTCTTTACCCTGAAAGGATTAGGTATTTATGAAGTAGTTCAACCTTCATCCCCTGAGGTGAGTCAGCTACAAACAAATGCATTTTCCCAGAAGGCTCTGGCAAAGGTCTAAAGGCCTCTTGATGAAACTGGATGGAAAAAACAGACAAAATTTGATGATGATGATGATGATGATTATTATTATTATTAGATTTTTTTTTTTAAAAAGGTGAGCTACACTGAAAGGTCTATTTATATCAGTGAGGTTAAGCTAAATAACAGAAAAACCTTGTTGTTAAATGTAGTATAGTTCAACAGCACCACTAACTGCAGTCTCCAAAATGGCCTTGAAGTTTAATCAACAAAAAGTGAACACTATACCCTTCATGAAGGTTGCATTCATTGCAGGAATGTTGTAATATATTAGTGCATTAGGTTTAGCCAAGTGTACTTTATAAACTGCCAACTGAGTGTATATTTAAAAAAAAATCCAATTAATAGAATGAAGACATTAAGACACAAAAACGCAGCGGCATCAGTGGATGATTAAACTGTGTTCTGCGGAGAAACAGTTTCAAGGTATAGAAGGTTTTAAATTCCCCAATTAAGAACAAATCAAACAAAGAAATAAAGTGAAATACAATACATATTCCCATATATATTGCCTTTTTATGTATCCACTTACTGCGACATAATTAAATGAAAACATGAGTTAAGAGGAGGCTGGAGGGACAAATGCGTCCATACACAAGACCAGAGTGCTACTAAAGACATCAGACCAAAAATGTGTCCTCAAAGGTTCACTTATATAAGACTCACATTAGGGCTTTTATCCACCGTACCTCCTCTGAAAAAAAACGCTCAAGCGATGTTAGCTTAAGTTTTTGTGTTGTGTTTAATGTGTTAAACACTAAAGTCGCAAGAGTAAGTGAGCGATGACGGACTGCTAACCTCACATACTGACGATCTTCCTAGGTTTAAAATCAGCATCCTGTTGTTGCCGGAGTGACGGGTAGTGACAAGGAAAGATGCAACAAAGAAAGTTCACGGTACAGGAATTACAGCACGAATAGCCAATAAAGTTATATAATTGCTAACCACCTTTTTGTGCAGAAAACTATAATTCCATTGTGAGCTGGCAGGGCATGTTCCCATGGATGCTGGCATGTACTTTGATTGAACAGTGCAGTGCATTACCAGTCGATGTAGATGCTGGGACATCATCTTTTTGCCCGGCTACCCTGATATTTCTTGCGGCTGCGCCAACATAGTGGACTGACTGAAGTGAGGGAGAGGAACCTGGTTTTTTTGACACAACACCATTGTGGTCCCCAGAATCTGACCAAGCCAGTGACAGCCTTTTGGGACAGTTTTGTGTACCAGCAGGCTAGCACACAAAATGACTTGTGTAGTTTATTTAGTTGCATGTGATGCCTTGAAATGCCTGTGATGGAGTTCTCGCAGGCAGAAAGAAGGAAGAAATCGTTTTAGGTTTGAGTGTTTGTCTAGGATTTTAAGTGGATCCCAGTCCCCCACGTGTTTCAAACAGTAGTTTGGTTTGAGATGCCAGATGCCAAAGAGAGAGATACTGATTCTAATGCGATCAGGCTGAAAGAAACGGGTGTGTGGCGCTCAGTGCGTGCGGGAGCCTGCCCGTGGCCTCAATCCAGACCCTAACTTAGATTCTTATATAATCTCTGTGTCGTTGCAGTTACCGATTCCCCAAAACTTTGGGTAGATGCGTAGACGTGAGATAAAGAAGTGGTGCTGGAGCGAGGTGGAGAAAGAAAAGTGATAGAGACAAAACAGGTAAACGCATGGAAAAAACACGGACAAATAAAAAGAGTGGAATGGAAATGAAAATGTAAGAGCGAGAATCTGAGATGTTTGGATAGGAAGGAAGAGTTAGGATGTTCTGAGCCAAAGCAAGAGCAACTGATTATATCTCCTAATTTGCCGCTCTGTTTGCTTTATTGTTTATCATCAATTCTAATGAGGCAGAAGTTGGACAGTTTGAACAATGGTCTCTGTTCCTTTTTGGCTCATTTGCGGTTCTGGCCTCTGAAAGAGTGTGTGTGTAGTTAAAAGTGAGTAAAGAGAAATCAAGCTGCCTGCGTGACAGTACAGTGTGCTGTACAGTAAATACCCTTAAAGATCCCTATCATCCCTTTGTTTGGTGTCTCTATTTCAGCCACATGTCAGGGAGACAGACATTGATTCTAAAGGGATCAGGCAGACGTCAATGAACATGGGGCTCTGTGTGTGTGGCGTGTGTGTGTGTGTGTGTGTGTGTGTGTGTGTGTGTGTGTGTGTGTGTGTGTGTGTGTGTGTGTGTGTGTGTGTGCGTGTGTGCGTGTGGGGCAGGACGTCTGTGCCCGGGCATACAGCTTAAACCTGCAGCGGATCTTTTTTTTGATGCTGTTGTCTTAATCTCGTTAGACAGACTGATCCAGATGGCAACACTTTGTGTGAGGTTTGGGGTTTGATGGCTTTTGATCGAAATTGGAATCCAGTGTTAAATCTGATTATTTGATCTAATTCCTTTCAAATCACCTTATCAAATCTATTGACTGTGGATTGAGTTACTAACAATTTTACGTAAATAAATTCAATGACTGACATTCAAGTCACTTAATTTTTTTGGAGGGATATCGTGCATCAGCAGCAAGGTTTCAAGTTTTAGGAAGTGCTACTGCCTGAGTTCCCGCGACATCAGATCTCTCAGCTCACTTCTCATCGTCCTCGGCAGAATACGACTGGAAGTTTATCTGACCACCAGAGCGCATCCTGGTCCTGTCATCCTGGTTTCATCACATGCGGTCTACTCTGTACACACGACGGCTGCATGTCTGTCTGACCGGGAAGAGGGATGCCTCCTCCGTTGCTCCTTTAACCCCAGCCCTAAAGCGCTTTTAAGGGGAGCTTCCTTATCCGAATCGATGGTCTATTTATTTCAAAGATTCCACTCCAGAAAGGATGCAGTTCTTTTCATTTATACAGTAAAAGCCACTTTACACTCTCAGTGGTCTCAGCCGCAGCCTGAAAAAAAGGTCGGCGTAATGACTTTCTTTAAATACAGAGAAGAAATTTAAAATCAGGGTCTTCAGGGACAAAATCCGTTCTGTTGCCATCACTTCAACCTCTTCAGACATTCAAGGACATGGTGAGAACGTCCTTATCAAAATGAGTTTCCATTCTTCAGCCTCATTTAAACCAAGTGGAAGAATGAAACTCAACTTAATGTAGGAATTACTTTTTAGAGATGATCTAGTTTTCATTTTTTATTTAGTTTCTAAGTATATATTTATATAACAGTATTATACAAAACTAAGAAATGTTCAAAAATTTAAAACATAGTTTTTGCACATTTTATACTTGTCATCACGCTTTCCTTTTATTAAAACTTTGTTAAAAATATTTCAAATGTGTGTATAATTCTGGATCCTGAGCTGACTGTGCTGTTACGCTTCTAGTGGCCATCTTTTCGCAATGTTTCGCCCCAACCTAATCTTAACATTTAGAAAATGTCGCCTCTTTTGGTCAAGTACAAACTGTCCTGTTGCAAAAGCCAGCAGGACTCGTGAGACAGAAACTGTCCCCCTTTGGCCTCCCTGTTTCAAGTAGGTAGTCTGGCAACACTCGAACAGTCCGCTGTGCCACGGACAAGAGGCCTGTGTGTCCTTTCCCGAACTGCCTCAAAGCACAAACGAAATGGGACAAATCCCCCAGAGAAGTCAGATGAAGACCGTATGAAAAGTGCTCACAAAAGAGAGAATGAGAGAACGTGGAGATAAGAGAAGATACTGTGTGAGTGTGTGCATTTAACAAACTAAAATTAAAACACTGGGTATATACGACTGCACTTTGGGAACCTGTCACTGGTAGATTTGCAGTACCTGTCCCAGGGTGCTGAGCTTTTCTAAGCCAGGGGCTCAGAAGGCGGCTACACCTGAATGCATCGCTCCCTCTGTGGTCTGGAACATTCCTCCGGGCCTCAGTAATGACCTCCTAATGGCACTAATGATCCTCAACAGAGGAGCCCTGCTGGTGTCGAGGAGGGGGGGCGGGGATAGGTAAACATAGAAATTGGGAGAAAGATGGAGTTAGTTGTGGATGAGGGAAATGGGGAAGGACGGGAGTGAGAGATCTGTGGGAAGAGGGAAGGAGGGAAATGTTTTTTGAAAAGAGGTAAAGAAAAGAAAGGAGGAGAACGGCAGAGGGAAGGAGGAAATGTTAAGGGGAAAAGGATAAATCTGTGAGTGTCACTGCGGAAGAGGTAAGGATGCGGAGGTTGTGGTGGTGGACGAACAAGTAGCGCATCTGACTTTCATGCGGGAAACGTGAGTTTGCATCCAGTCATAGACCTACAATGAATGTTTGCTCTTCATCACCGTCTTACCCGGAGCTTCACTGGTTTAGTTGCCCGACCTCCACTGTACCTTGGCCATAGTTTCTCCGCCATAAACAGGATCTTCTCCCGAACCTAACTATGCCCTAGTTGCCATTCACAGATATTGCAGAGAGAAATTGATTTTAAAAACACTAATACTCCTGTCAGACGGAACCTAATTTGGAGTTTTGTTTACAGGCAACAGGGTTTGGAAAAGGATCAGCAAGAGGGATTTTGGAAGAAGAATGCGAGCCTGTTGTCTGACCATGCGCATTCTTTTAGCTTCCTTCTTTGCATGCATGTAACAATTTCCCCTTTTTAAAAGATTGATTATAATTTTGTCTTCCCTTCCCCATGTTTTCCTCACCCCATTTCTCTTCTTGCCCTTTCCTCCCCCTCTTCTCCTTTCTCGATGATGTTGTCTGTGGAGGTGAGTTATCCATGGGCGAGCTCCAGGATCCCTTCCTCGTCAGCGTCCATCTCATCGCCGACCCCGGCCAGGGCAAGTTCCTGCAGCGCGCTGCGGATGCTGTGCTAGCGTGGGTTCACCCCGAACTGCAGCTTTTCAGAGTCTCAGAGCGGGCCTCCATCTCCCAGCGGCCCTGGCCCAAGCGCCATCAAAATGGCAGCCCGGTAGCAGCCTGCCAGCCAGCCTTGGCGGTCATCCTCTTCCTCCAGGAGGCGTACGGTGGTGAGGAGCAGATACTGATGCTGCACCGCGCTCTGCAGAGACCGCCTTGGCGATACCACCACACTGAAAAAGTCAGCAATGGCCGGCGGATGCTGCCGCTGACACCATGCAGTCAGGACTTTTTCACTCTGTCTCCTGGGACACCGCTCTGGGCCGTGCGACAGGTGCATTACGGGAAAGAAATAGTGCGATTTACTGTTTACTGCCGACACGAAAACTATGTCGACATGGTGCGGCTGTACAAGCTGCTGCTTCAGCGGAGGGTAGCGCAGAAGAAGGAGGACTTTTGCTTCTTTGTAGTGTACTCCAACCCAGACATGGAGATCCAGATGTCATTTAAGAGGCTCCCGCGAGGTCAGAGTCCGTCGGTGCTGGAGTCAGCGGTGATGGAGGTGAGGGTACGGGACGTTGGAGCGCTTGTGCCCCTGCTGCCACAACCCTGCAGCCCAATCAGTGAGGTCCGCTGGCAGACGGAGGACTACGATGGAAATAAGATCCTCCTGCAGGTGGGAGCGCTTTCTGTTGGTGCCAGTTTTTGCCTTTGCCAAAAAACAAACAAAAAAAGATGTGGGTGTCTGTGACATGGACACAAATTGTTTCGCTGCATTTTTTGGAATTTTCCGGGGACACTCAAATAAGATGGTGGACAGTAAATATAGTCCGCTATATAGCAAACAGAACGTGGTTCTGGATGCAGCCTCTGTGTTTTCTGATGAGTAGTATCAGGAATGACATAAAGTACCAACTGGATGTTGACGTATGTTAGCCAGGTTACACTGATGACCTCCACCAATGAGGTTATGTCTTCAATACTCACAGTTCGTTATCAGGAGATCCCAAAAACTACTCACCTGATTTCAGTTCAGTTTGATTAAAACTAACCTGAAGGACCAAGGAACAAGTGATTTGTTTTTGGTGCCATGTGGTGCTTTGTAAAGCACTTTACATTTTGGCTCAGATCTCCTGAAACATAAATTGTAGAAGTACATTTTTTATTTTTTTTTTTTCCCCCTTTTCCCTGGATCAAGACTAATCTGTCAGTATCTTTCATTTTCTTTCATTAAAATAAGTTTTATCTATGAAGCTCTAAAAATAACAAGCTCATACAGCAAAGAAGCAGAGTGTCCTTATTCCATCCATCTTCCAGACGGCTAAAAGTTTACATGAACATACTGTATCTACTGTAACTGCTAGAAATGCAGACTCTCACATAAAGACACACACACACACACACACACACACACACATAAAATGGTCCTGGTTTGGACGGTATCAGTTTCAGAGGGGATATGTGTCCAGGCGGTGGGATATAAGTAAATTTGGAAAGTTCAATCCGATTAAGGTGCAGTCCATTACTGGGATTGGAACAGCACTGAGGGAAACAATAAGCTAATCTGTCATGACAATGGACCAGCGTGATGCTTAACTGCCACCTGGCCTGAAGTCATGTGGTCCTCCACGCTGTAGCACTCTGCATCACCCCCTGTCACAACTGACGCGGTGAAGTGGCCAGCAGGCAGAGTGGCATGTGGTCAGACTGCAATGTCCGTATCACCTTGTAAATATGTGTATACTGTAAAGTTAGGTTCTGGAAGTATTTTTCTTTTGAAGATATCCTCAGTGTTTCCCAACATAAAAACACTGGATAATTTAATAGTACTGAAGGTTTATGTAATTACCATCAGTTTTAGTTGTTAAGAAAAACGAAGAAAAAAAGATTTTTTTAGCGTCACTTTGGTGAGGTGGACGGCTGGATGACCGAGGAGTTTCAGTCTGTTTGTGGAGAAGAATTCCAGTCAGAGGCATGAATCCAAGCTGTACCAAAATCAGAACACTTTGTCATTTCCTTTGCAAGCTAAATTGCAACATAGTTTTTGCAATAATCCAACACTGACCCAGGATCTGAAAGGGAACTGATCTAAACCACCGACTGTTTTGTCAACTTGTAATTTGTAGCTTCAACTTGCTATTAGCAGTGCACAGCGCAGAATTTTAAGTTCTATGATTGGATGTTTTTCTTTCTTGGAAAATGCTCCTTTGGAGTCATACTTAACTTCTTTCCCTCAGTTTTATGTCTACGGGCTTGTACGTTTGACTTTTTATTTTTTTAAAAACCCAGTTATTCTCTTGCACAGCTGTACTTCTTTTGTACTGATGATTCAACTAGTTTCACGTCCACCCAAGCCTTGAAAGCGCTCCAACCGTCAGTTATCTAACCTTATCTATACAGAAAATAAATGGGAATTTTATTTCCAGAGCGCTGCATGCCCGAAAAGACTCCTCCAACGTCATTATCCAGTTATCTTTAGGGTCTGTGGAATAGGAACAAGGAAATGCAACTGTGTGATGTGTTGTTGCTGCTTTAGCCTATTACAGGATCTAGGGCGGCAACTAAAGGCAGTTCACATTATCGATTAATCTGCCCATTAGTTTCTCGGCTTAATCTCAACATTAGAAAGTAGTGAATAACGCCCATTGTTAATTCCCAGACCCCAAGCTGACATCTTCAGATGTCGTGTTTTGTTTGACCAGAATTCCCAAACTAAAAGATATTCAGTTAACTATCATATATGACAAAGAACTTCAGACAAACATCACATTTTGGCAACTGGAACAAGGAAATGTTTGGCATTTTTGTTGAAAAATAACTGAAACAATTAATCGATTATTCAAATAGTTGCAGGCAGGGCTGCAACAAATAGCTGATCAGTTGCTCGACAGAAAAATGAATGGTCAACTATTTCGATAATTGATTAAACGCAAGAAAAAATTTCAAGATTCTCTGGTTTCAGCTTCTCAAATGTGAATATTTTCTTTATTCTTCTTCATTTTTCAAGTGAAAATTCCAAACGGTGACTGATGAAAGCTTCTCACATGTGATGATTTGCTGCTTTTCTTTGTCATACGTGGTTGTAAACTGAATATCTTTGGGTTCTGGACTGTGGGACATTTGAAGAGCTCATCTTGGGCTTGTGATGGGCAACAACTACTAGCTTAATCCGGAACATAATAGACAGATGAATCCATAATGAACCGCGGCCCTGGTTGCGGATTAATATTCTGCTGACCTACTAATCAAATAATCAACTAATCGTTTCAGCTTTAATGGGATCAAAGCTTTAGAAACCACCACCAGTCACAACCAAACTGCCGAGCAGATGAATAACTACATTTATTAACTTCAATCACACGTTTTCCTGCTTCTGAAGTATTGCGCAGTTGAGGATTAATGTTCAGTTGTGCTGTTTTGGCTTATTGAGGTCAGATCTCCGGCTGACCTGGCTTATCCCAAGATAACTAAAGCCATGTCAACAACCTCATTACCCAGCACCCCCTGCTGCGGCTCCTCACCAGCATTGTAGCATATTGTCCTCATGGAAAACTGGACATATCTTGTCATGTCGTGTTAGCAGACATGACAGGATCACACACTTTGACCAAAACATGCACAAAAATAGTTGTATTAACAAACAAATGTGCAGTGGAGCTGCAGCATCTTCGGGGTAAAAACAGACCCAGAAACTGGCTCTGCTTTGGCCTTACAAAGCAGAACATCCACTCCATGGCTCAGAGGCGAAGGAAAGCGTCAGAATAAGAAAGATAGAGTGAAGGAAGAGAGTGAGAGAAAGATAAACAGGGGGGAAGTGGACTGTGGAGGAGAGAGAACAGAAACAGAGGGGGAAGGCGGTTTAGAAAAGAACTGCCTTTGAGACATTGAGCAGGGAGAGAGGAAAACACTGGGGCTTTGTTTTACACGCACACATACACACACGCACGCACACACTTGTACTTTTTTTCTTGTGAGGACCCTCATTGGCATAATACATTCCCAAGCCCCTAACCCCAACTTTGAACATCCCCACTGCATGCCTTACCCTTAACCCTTTCCTTAAGGTTAAAGGCTCAGCACTGGGTCGCAGCCAGCTTCCAACCAGTAATTTACTACATGCAGTTGCGCCATTACAACTCAGGAAATGTCTTAGCGAGTAAAGAATTACTCAAAAAAAATCACAGTTTCAGATGCACAAAAGATATGTTTTGTAAATGTAGGTATTACTTTGTTTCATTTACGGCTGCATACATGGAGAAATGTGTGTTTCAGCACAAGTAGTATTCATACAGTTCAGAATGAGAGGAAAATATCCGTTTATGCTAACCAAGTTGACGTTATTTACTCATTTCGTCAAATGTTACTGGCATAATGTTTTGTAATTTTATTTATGATGTGTTATTTTTGAAATGTAATTTAAAATCTTCAAGCTTGACATCATTATTAAAGAGCATTTATGAAGTTTCAGGTCGGGTATGTCGACTGTATTCCATCCTTCATTTAAGAGCAAGCTAATGTTAGTTTTCTCACTTGGTTCAGGTAGCTACACCTGGCAGTTACCGGATGAAAATATTTAGTAACAACTCATCTCAGTCATCTTAGTAAACACTAGAACAGTGTTAAGTTTGAACAGCTGGTGCAACCGGCTCCAGTTTACTCAAATTAAAAAGAAAAAAGAAAAAATCTCACTCCTCTCTCATGGTATCTGGCCATGTGGACAGTTTCAAGTTTTTTTGCCCAGGTTTTGAAAGACAGTCCAGACCATAAGTATTTGGCCAGTTCTCCGCGCTCCCTGCTTCAGTACGTGCAGGTTGAAATAAAATGGTGGATGGAATAAAAGACTTGTTTTTAAGAAAACAAGACTTTTAGGACTAAATTACCAGAAGGAATCACAGGCGGAGGGAACAGACAAAAAGATGTGTTTTTGGCAGGACAATCTGACACAAATAAATCATTATTTATTTCTCACTGAAGCTCTCACACTACCCCCATACATGCTCTTCCCGCTCCAGGACAGTACAACCTCAGTAACAACACGTAACCGCTCAAGCAAACGCACACTTTGTGAAAGGAAGCAGTTTGTGAGAAGCAGCAGATAATGAGAGCGCTGGTCCGACTGTTAGCTTCTCACTTAACGGAGCATCCACTCGACAAGGCGCTCACATAAACAGGTGTCCCCTTAACCAGCCGTTTGCTTAACCAGCTGCAGTCTGTTCCTATAATCAGAGACACACTCTGGTCAACAGTCTCACATTTATGTGCTTTTTTTCCGCTAGTTGTTTGACATAACCTTCACTTGTATCCAAGATAGCAGCTTTTTGCTTAATATGCTGTTTTTTAGCCTCGCTAGCGGCAAAGCTCTAGGGATGGCAACGGTCTGTTTGTCAGTTGGGTCCGGACTGAAATATAATGCATCCCACTAACTTTTACTGTAGTGCCTCCATTAGGTGGATTTTTTTGATGTCAGCATCTCCACTACAATTGGATGGTTCGCCATGAATTGATTTGTGTAATCAGTTAAGCGTATAGACCATAAATGTCCATCCGATTTCCCAGTGCCCAAGGTGACATCTTATACATACAACAATCCAAGTCTAATATATAACACAGAAAATTAGCAAATTATACATTTGAAACCAGCAAGTGTTTCGTTTATTTCTGTATTAATTTCTCAAATAATGTAATCGGGATAATACACTTGAAGTTATTTGCGCCCTATGAGTATTTATAGACATCAGTTGTTCCCTGCACTGACTTTAGTCTGTCAGGGGGATATGGTAAATCACAGTTCAGCTCTTGTTCTCAGGACACTTGAAGTCTTGCTTCCATGATATTTATTGTTGCTGAATCTGAACATATGGAAATCTGCAAACTCCTATCCATCCCAGTGCACTTGGAAATAATTGTCTTGAGGCTTCCATGTGGAAAGTTATTGCTTATGCTTGCGTTGTTTGGTTGGAAACTCGAAAGACTGAGCAAATATTAGAACAGAAACCTGGAGAAACTATCAGCACCTAGAGGAGGAGCGACCTGTGCATTTCGATACTTACAGAGAGGGAAGACATAGACGAGAACCTGAACTGACAGAGCAATGAAATGAATACTGCTGCAGCTGCCTTACTTGTTAAAAAACAAGAAGATTTTCACGTTAAGAGTATATCATAGCACGGAATTGTTGCTTCATACATTTCCAGAGTTGTTAGTTTGTGGTTGATAATCACACCGTAGATCCGTGGTGTACAGTCCCTGTGTTTAGAGATAATTTGGTCAGTAAGTGAAGGTGCGATACACATGGGGCTCCTCTGGACGCTAATGACTTCTCCAGCTGCTGTCGTGAGTCATAAAGTGGCCGGGCTGAGAACAGGGGGCATGTGGGGGCTTTTGTAAACCCCGGGGTTCCCTTGTTCTCCTTTTTCTATCGGTCCGCTAGCCGTACATAGCGTGAGGAGCGCATGGCTGCATGAGAGCCCACAGAGGGAGGTTAATGGTCCTGATTATGCACATCTTTCCTTTGTATCCCCGGTGACCTCATATGTCACTACATCCACAGAACATACAACAAGATGGGAGAGTTGCTGTGCTCACTTAAACTGCAACAGTTCCCTTTTGGGAACAAGCCAAATATTCTTATCAAACTGCTGTTTAAAAAAAATCAAGAATGAACTTTTAAACACAAAAAAAATATTGTGTAATCTTGAGAAATGTGCTAGTATCAAACAACAATGGGGCAATGCCAAAATCTGAACTGAAAACTAACAGAAAGTATTGAAACTTGAGAAGTTCAAGATAAAGGTTCTTGAAAATTGAAAAACCTGTGCGAAACTGGCAGCATGGAGTCCAGGTGGGCTATGTATGTTCAAAGCCTCCATTGTGAAGGCAGCTACCCGGAGTTGAAGCCAGAAGGTTGTCGTTGCCTGTCATGGTAGTAACCAAAGAATCTGCTGGTGGACGCCAGCAGTGAAGGAGGCTGTCAGGCTGAAAAAGACGCCTTTTCAGTCCTGCTCGGCCCGTGGGGCTTCTGAAGCAGCAGGTGCTCGAAGCCCAGAAAGTCCGCAGCTCTGGAAGGCCGTGGAGAAGGAGAAACGGCCACAAAGAGGTTCAGGCAAATTGTCAAACGATTCAGGAGGGGAAGCCAGTGATTGGCAGGGGATGTCGTCGTATGTTGGAAGGAAAGCTTTGAAGAACTCCTGAACCCAAATGACAACCCCTCTGTGTGGGAAGGCTCGGGAAACCCTGAGTACATCTCAATTCCCTCATTCGGTCACTCCTTGCTTGACCTTGAAATTTTTCCAGTACTCCATCTTGAAGGGCGTCCCAACGCTCTTATTTCTGCTCTTAGTAGTGAGGAGGGATCTCTAGGGAGCCATGAGCGAGGATACATGAGACCGTGCTTTGCAGAAGGCATTCAGCTGAATCCCATGACGTTTACATACACGCCTGTGCTGACTTTATCAGAAGCAGATGTCGCCTGAGATGACGATTCAGAGGCGAGGACAGTTCATTTTCGTTTCCTGTCTCCTCACATCTTTACCTTGCATTTCTCCTAGCATCTTCAGTGGGTGGGACTAAGACGCAAGGAAAAGACTCAAACAATGTTGCAGTTAAGGGAACTAAGATTTACCCCCTGTCCATTTCTCTGGCAGAGGTGACTGATGTAGTTTTTTTTTTAAAAGGACCAGGGGGATGATCTTCATGATCAATATTGATGGACTGTCTAGGCAGATTATTTGTGTATTGTATTTGTATGTTAAAAAATATATTGCTGTGTTTTTGTTTTGTGCATGTAGTTGCATGCATGTAAGACTGGTCTGATTAAAACTGCACATTAGACTGTGGCATATCAGTAAAGTTGAATAGACATTCTCCAGTACATATCCTCATTGGTTTCGTTTTCTTTCCTGCCCAGGTCCAGAGTGCACACTTCAAACACAGACAAGATCCCTGCCACATATCCTCCACTGTCACTGAATCAGATTCGGCTCCATCCACCTTCACCCGCAGCGGCACCTCATACAGGAACCGTCGGTATCATCATCGAGTGACATCCAAGCCCATAGTCCACCAGACCTCCAACAGCTCCCTCCCTCTGGCCTGTGAGTATCCGGATGAGCAGGAGCAGTGGCCTGACCGGCAGCATCCGGACAGCTGGAGGACCCAGTGGAGGGGCCAACGGTCCGGCTCCCTTTTCTCTCTACCCAACCTTGGCTCAGCCAGCTCCACCTGCTCCTCTCCTGGGCCTTCTCCCAGCCCCCATCACAGGACCCACTCGCTTAACATGAACTCCTCCCTCATCCCGCCCTTCCGGCTCAATGTGGACGCTCTGATTGGGGCAGAGGAGACAGACGTGGACACAGGAAACAAAGTAAATCCAGGCAGCAGTGTTGACCTTACAGTGGTGTCTGCGTACATCAAATCCAGCCTGCCACAGACTTGTCGGCCATTATCGGCGCCGCCCGAAGACATCAGGCCCTCCCTGTCTCCTGGCATCCCAGAGAACGCCTACAAGGCAGCCACACTGGGCCGGACTCCAAACTGCTTCTCCGCCAACGGCGCTCCCTCCACCTTGTTGGGGTCATGTCCCCGAAGCACCAGTGTGACCACAAGCGCTGCTCTGTCCCTGAGCGATGTGTCGATAAACCAGTCTGACAGTTGCAGCATTGTTGGTGCACCAGTCAAAGAGGCAGACCATGCAGAGGAACAAGAAGACCAAGAATTCTACATTTGATCGACTGGTGTAAGCCTAGAGGACTCACTCTCACCAGCAATGACAGACTTCAGTACTGAGACAGTCGAAACAGCTCTACTCCGCCCACTGGTGTTTGATAGTAAAACTACGGGCCAGCGGCAGCATAACCTGGAGCACAGCAACAACTGTATTTAATGTTCTCACGTATTTGTTAATGTTGCTTTTTTTTTTCGCATGTAGATTTAAGCTTCTAAAATGTCAGGTCATGTAAGTAAATGAAGTTACACATTTAAAGGACAAATCGCATAAAGGTGTACAGATACACTATTCAATAAAATGATTCCCCTTTCAAGTGTGCTACACACCACTACTCTAAGGGAACTGAAAAACCTTGATTCTCTAATTTAATTTACTTTTAGGTGTTTAATCAAACCAGTAGTTTTGGTTTGAGCATGAATGTGAGTATATTATAAACTTTACCCACAGGACAATATAAACACAGTGTGGAGAGTCTCTGGTACCTCTGGATATGCTAGTGAAAGCAGGTTAGAGGTTGGGAGGCCAGAGCGTTCGATTTAGTGACAATGACAACAAAGACTGACTGGCAATTTCATATTTCATGCAGAATTCATGAGGCTAAACAGGTCCAGATATCAGAACAAAGTGTATTGATAAAAGAAACTGAAGGCTCTGAGAGCTGATACCATCAGACTGCTGACACCTCAGTGTGGTGCCTGACTGGCAACAAAACACTCCATACATTAGGAATCTAAACTAGCCAGCCGGAACCGGGGTAAATGGATGGCTTGAGTTTGTGCTTTAGGCGACAAACACTAACCTGATGCAGGTGAACTGGAGCGCGGCGAACTTGAAGTTCGACTTGTAGCAAGGTTTTGCAGTTCTTGGATTATCTTTGTCTAAAGAACTGTTGTACATTGTGCGCCAGCTAAGGGCACAAGTGTGGAACAGGGAGAGCCTCCGCCAAAACCATGTTGTTGCCATCTCACGGCTTGGAGTTGTTTTGTTGGCCATTTGGGAGCCGCTGGCAGACAAACTGCCCTGCAACAGTTGCATACTTTCATCTAGCAGACACAGAGCCACATTATCATTCACTTGGAGTCGGTGTTTGTTTCCACCTGATGAATGTAGGTCGAACATCCACTCTCCTTTTAGCTTTATTGTGGTCTCCTCCAAATCCTGAGAAAAATATCGGACTCTTTGGCCACCTAATGTTCCACTTTCCTCACTAGCTAGTATCTTACTTTGTCTGTGCACTGTGTGGTGCAGGGCAGGTCTTGTACAGTGGGTTCATCAGAGCCCTCTCACCGAAAACAGCTGCCTGCAGCTGGAAATGAGGTTGACGAGAGCACTGTGAATGAACCCGTACAGTTAATGTGCTGTAAAACCAAGGCAATGAGCTAAAGCCTGCATAGAGCTGCACGGTTGATAATTTTCAGTTGGTTTGTCACTCTGAGCGAACGTGTCCGAATTACATTTTAATAAAAAAAATCTCACATCAGCAGCAACAGAGGATCGAAGAAGATACTGAAAGTCAGGCCAAGGTACTAGCCTTTGCCCAGTTTGACACTGACAAGAAATTATTTCTTTGGGAATCATTAAACCTTTAAAACACCTTAAAATAAATACCCTAAACTTGAATCTACACACGCTCACACCTCCATTCAGTTTCAACACAGGATCCTACAATTGTGCTCATTGTTATTTATGCCTCAAGGGCCCTTTACTCGGCAAGTTTAAGAGACAAGACGCTTAATTATAGCTTAGGTGATAGAACACCGTCATTAATAAATGATTATTAAGAAATATTAAGAAATAAGGGGAACCTGAGGAGGGGCTCACTTTCTACTAATGATTATATTCAAGTTATTTTACCCCTTAAAATGACTTACTCCATGCCCGTTTCACCTTAACGTGAACATAAAAAGTTTAAGGGGCTTTTAAGTTATATAGTTTGGTGGGTAGTGATGCATGTTCACCACATTTTGTGCTCGTAGAACACCCGATGAAGTCAAGTCAATATATTCATCAGGCACATTTAAAAACAACAAATGCTGACCGAAACGGTTTTAGATAGAAGTTCAAAAATACAATCAGATGAGAAAAAATCATATTCATGATTAGAAGAAGAAACTAAAATAATTTAAATGAATTCATTAAACTGAATTATTCTTGCAAATAAAAATACAACAGGCACAGAATATAACTGGTCATGTAGTCATACTAACATTTTTTTAAAAACTAAAGTAGAAATCTGTGTCATAAGATTAAACTGTTATTGACTGGAGACTGGACAGGACTGAGGAGATTTTGTCCACCAGATACTTTAAAGTCTTTTAAGGCAGTACAATGCTGCCCTCTTGTGTTAAACTATGAGGCTTAAGGACTTGACTTGAACATAGGATTACCAAATCCAGTGACTCCATTATCGCCACAGAGCTGTATCTTGACTTCGAACTAATCCCTGAATGAATAAATGCAGACGATCCATCCCAAGGTATTTCAGGGCTCGTTGGTACAGTTTCACTGAGGTCGGTCAGGCTCTGCTGTGTCCGGGGAAATCGTCAACCACCCCTTGTTTCAGCTCAGCCTGCGAAACCTGCCTCTCTCCACAGTTTGAGCGCTTAAACAGGTGTGGGTCTGTCTGTGTGGTCTCCGAACTGTCCCGAGGGAAATCCAATAACAGTGGCCACCGGTTGTCATGGCGAAGTCTCCCTGCAGCCCCCCGCGGGGCTGATGTCATCGTCGACCAATCAACACGGAGAGTGGTATAATGTTGGGCTTCCACGGTGCAGAGGTTACACGTGAGGAGGTCTGGGAAACAAATCAGCCTGCAAGTTGGGACCCTGAGAGCCTTGACAGAGTTTTACACATTTTATACAACAGTCTAAATTAAATGTATACCCTTATTTTACAATCTGTGCATGGAGGCGGGCTAGATCTCAAACTGTGTGCTTTAAAGTTATTTAGCGCTTATTATTACTGAGGCTCCAGCAGTCATAATAATCACCTCATGCCATCTTAAGTGTTTACGCAGCTACTATGCCCGCAAACCACAGTTTTCTTTTATTATTATTATTTCCCACAGATATATATATATATATATACATCTGTGGGTAATTGGACACGTTTGGCACAATGAGGCCAGTGTAGGTGCAATTACCACTCACAGTAGTAATTCCCAACCAAGTGTACTTGTACCTCGGGGGGTACTTCTGCAGCTACAGCACCAGGGGGTACAGTACGTGGGAAGATATTGGGGTTAGCCCAGTTAAGAAATATCCACAGATATATTTAGGAGGAAAATCAACACACACATACGGCAGGATTAAAAATTGATGTGAGGGCTGATCTTTACTTACTGTCACAGTAACCGATAAACTACCAGCTACTATTAGCCAGCTGCATAAGAAACCAACCTGTGTCAACTGTAACACCACAGCCCCAATTATTGCAACTGAGAGTGCAGGAAAAACTAGTGAGCAATCCGGCAGAAAAAATTAAATGGTTAGCTAAAAGTAAGAGAAAAACATGGCTGAAAGGTCCCGCTCCTTTCAATCCAAGTGGTCATAGTACCATGCAAAAAGAGCAACAGAGGCCCGGCGGACATTTTGACACAAGTTCCAGGACCACTGTGTCTTACATGGATGCACACATGCGGATATAGTGTCGAACCACCACATGAAGGCCTTCCACATGAGGAAAATACAGTCAGATGGATAACAAAATTTGACAGTGGTGATAATAAAACATAAAAAATAAAAGTAGGCATATTGCACAGAAACCCACAAAGTAATAAAGACAGAATATGACCAGTCATGTTGTCACACATCCAAGCATGGTATCGATAAAAGAGGAAGCTGAGATTTCAACAATAAAGTCCTGTTTAATCGTTGACAGCACATCTGAGGAGGCTGCAAGCATCCCCACTTAGAGCGTGTCCAAGGAACCTTATCAGTAAATCTATCAAATTACAAAAAAAATAATAATTTGTTTTGAACTGATGAACCAAAACAATGTTTCAAGTTACTGATGTGTGCGTTTACTAATATAGTAATCCCTGTAAATTACCTGATAAGTAAACCTTTTTTTTTTTTTTAACAATCATGACCATAATTATAACTTTTTGTGTGTCTAATTTTGTAATTTAATTAACTGTTAAGTCACTTGTAAGGGCTTACCCATGAGGCCATGTGTGTGTTGGATAGGACAGCATAATTGGCATAATTGCTGACTAACTGGAAACAAGAATACAACTGATAAGGAGCAACCACTCTTGCCTCTAAAACTACTTTGTGCGGAGCTGTTTTCAGAGCAGCTGAAACACAGCTCCTCTTAATTACATGATGCCGTTTCATGATCGTGTGGTGCCTCATTGTCTACGCCACGGCTATGCACGGCATCACCTGGGAAAAACAGGGCACATGTGTGAGCAGCAACGTCCTAAAAATGTCACGGAGAATTTCATTTGTAAATTTTGCCATTGTATGCAGATTATCTGATAAGTGAAGAAGTTAGTAAGTGGGACTTCCTGCTGTCTTTTAATGGTTGAAATGACAAATACTCTTTGAGACCTGAGTCAACTAATGCTACAGACCCCCTTTGACTTGGATGATTGTTAATCCTCATTGACCTAAACTGTACCTTGAATACAGAGGACAGCTTGTCACTTCAGTTCCAAATGGCAGCAGATGGTGCTATAGTGCAACAGAAACAAGTTGAAAAGGTTACTACAACTCAAACTGTTTAACAGAAAAACCAGCATGATCTTAGACCTTTGCTACAGTAGAGAACGTTTAAGATATTTCCCAAACATGTATTTCTCCCCCTGTTTTTAAATGCCTTCATCATCTGCTGTGTCGTCACTCCCCTTCATCCTCCTGGGCTCAAAATAACAACCACCAACATTTTTCCCATGGTTCTCCAGAGCCATGCTCATGTTCCTGGGAAGGGACGCCTACGTGGGACGCGTCCCCTCACGTCGCCCCTCTCCCAGTGCCAGCACTAGTGGCTCTAATCCGCCGTGGCGTACCTGGCAGATCGCTCTGGCGACACCGGCGTTGTTGCAGCCTGGCCCGGCCCCGCACACCAGCATCCCCTCTAATCCCTCCCCGCCTGAACGGCCCAAAGGCCCAGGAGCCTGAAGGGAAGTAGGGCACTGGAGGTGAAGCAGAATGAGTCAGTCAGTCGCGGCGAGCTGTGCTCAGTGCATCTCTGCTCGGGACTCAACTCTACTACTAAACCACCATCCATTTATACAGCGTTCACTCATACAGGCTGCTGCCAAACTGTGTGCGCTTTGCAGCTGCAACATTTTCAACTTTGGTAGTAGTTTGCTTTTTTTGTTCTCTTGTTGTTATTTGTCTTATTCCTTTTCTTTTCTTCTTCTTTTTACTTTTACTGCTTTTTTTGCTGGTCTTGTTCATCTTTATCATAATCTCTTGTTCTTGTTGACAGCTGCTTGTTCTTTTTTTATTGTCGTAGTCCTTCTTCCTCTGTTGTTCTCGTTCTCCTTCTGTTGTTATTGTTATTCTCCATTTGTTGCTGCTGCTGTCGTTCTTCCTATTTTCTATTACATGACAGTTCCTTTATCGGTTACTTTTCTCTCGGATTGGGTCAAACTTAAAACACAACAAACGAAACCACAGAGCGTGAGTTTGTGGTACAATTCGTGATTATTCTCCGCTGTGAACTCCTCACTCCTCCCTTTCCATTCATCATCATTTTTCCCAGCGAGGTCAAAGGTCACGGGTTGGAGAGGGGACTGGGGTGAGAGGTCTGAATGGAGAGCCTGGGGACAGTCTCCGCCAGTTAGGGATTAAGTTGCTGCCGTGTGGAGAAAGGCGGAGGCGTCGCAGAGTCACACAGACACTCATCAATGAACATACTTGGTCGTGGAAGTAGAAATTCTCATGGAGTAATAATAATAAGCCGCTGGAAACACAGAGTGACATGCATGTGCACATGTTAGGCATTAGTATCATTGTTATGCACATTTCTGACATGTTCCATAAAAGTTTCTGAAATCGTAACGAGTGAAACATTTGATTCGTGGTGTTCATACAAAGCTCTGAGGTTGTTAATCATTTCAAAAACACGCCTGCAATGTGAAATACTTGTTAACAAAGGTGTAACACTCTGAGAACATACTGAGGACGTTATCTGGAACACAGACTCCAGAAGGAACATCCCGCCAATGTTACGTTAAGGATGGTGTCTAGACCAGAGATTGCATAATGTTCCTGCAAAAACGGTGGCAACGCATTTTAAGAATGATGTGCCGGATCACTTAAAGACTTTTGTCTCAGTATGTTTTAAGTCTGATCCACAGAAAATTGATCAACAACTGTTTAAGTCATTTATCAAAGTAAATCAGATTTGTTTTGTGTTTTTTTTTTAATCTGCCGGTTTGGACAAATAAAAGCGAATCAAAGACATGTAGGCTATGTAAAATCATAATTATAATTTTGTCACCTTTTAGAGACTAAATGATTAATCAGTTCGTTCAAAAACAAAACTATCTGTTAGTTGAAGCCTGAGTTTTAAGAACATTCAAAAAATAATGCAGAATGTAAGCTTTTGTAACCTCCCATAACTTCTGGTAATATTAGGGAAACATTATTAGAGGCAAAAATGGCTATTTGAGAAAATGGAAATTTGTTCATTTAGCAGACACTGAACTGCAAATTGCTCCTGGTGGCTGGGGACCATAAATTTTGACAAATTCGTGACAATACATCCATTACTGCAGTTGTCGAGACATTTCACTCAAAACCACAAATGCCAACCTCATGCTGGTACCAGAGGAAAAGTCAGGATATCACCAAGGTCAGTAGGATACATCATCTGGGGACCATGAATTTTGCGACACTTCATCTGGTAGCATTTAAGACATTTTTCAAACTAAGTGTGGGCCCTGACCTGCTGGTGGCGCCAGAGGAAAAGTCAGAGAATCAGTAAAGTCGTCAGGATTCATCCTCTGCGGACCGTGAATATCCGTACGAAACTTTTTTGGCACAGCATCCTGTAATTGTCCGGATATTTCGGTCTGCACCAAACGGGTGGACCTGCCAACTCACATTACCTCACCTGGAGCTGCGGCAGTAGCGTGGCTAAAGATGTGTAAGACCACACAAACAGGTATTTCGCTACTTTTCATTGAATGGTCTCAGCTGTATATAAACACAGCTTTGACAGGAAAATGTTCAAACGCTGTGTCGCTTAAATTGTCAGCATTCTGAAAGATTTTCGTCGCGATTTGTTGCGACATTATAAAGACTTTGAGACTTGACTTGGACCCCTAAAGGGCAGAACAGCTCTGTCCTGTAGTAGAACAGCATTGGCTGTAGCCTGGTACAAACTGGTTTGCATGCCAGGTCACTACTTCAGCTTGGCCTGGCTGCAACCATGTGGCAGCTGACCAACACTGTGGGGTAAACTGGCAGCTCAAAGGGCAGTGAGGGTGACTGTGTTGTTAATATTAGCATGCTGTAATGAAATAGTGCCAAGTACACATAATTAATTACCTGCGCAGATAAGTGGAGAATTATTATCTTTAGTATGCAGCTCCTGTCAGGCCGAGGCCTCCTGAGCACTACTCAACCCTCCGTCCTGACCCCTCAGAGCAGCGGCAGCTTGCTCTGTAGTTGGGCCAGGGATCAGAAACACAGAGCACAAATCATTATTGCTACTTCACAAATAAGAACCTCTAACATAATGTTCCTCCTTAGGCCTCACAACCACCAAGATGAAAGCTGCTGTTTGTGGTGGCATCTTTTCAAGCAATTGTCTTTGGTCAGTTACCGTGACATCTCATCTCCTCTGTCAAAGTCCTTAAAATTCCGAATTCCTGCGTCCAGAGTCGGAGTGTTGGGTTTTAAAGAATGTGGCGATTACATTTAATGAAGCCAAGCCATGGCTCCACTAATTAGTCAAGTCCAGTAATGGCCGGAATCCCCCGTTAGACAAAGCAGCCAAATACCTGATAGCTACCAATCATGTTCTCTCCCTCATGGGAAAAAATGCCCACAATTTATTTTGCTGACTGTCATGTCCCCAATTAAGAGGGACAGTTGAGGGGAGATTACTCCACAGCAGATTGATTCTAGGTGAAACACAGGGCATGCTATCATTCACGATGGCCAATTCCTCATGTTTTTTTGTCTTCATAATCGTTCAGATGAGTGCATGTTGTGCTGCAATAAGTGCATGTTAAAGTAGGAATGTCGGTAGGATACGTAAGTATGCATGCAGTGTGTTGCAGGGTTAATATATGTAACGATTTTTACTTATAACCAGTTAGGCCTTTCCCCTAAAGTAAGAAGCTAATCAGACAAAAGTTCCTTAATTTACTCTGCTCCCTCTCGCTGCGAAATCTCTAATTTAAAGGACTGTTAAGATCTGAAAATGATGGATCTTGAGGCAAACTCAGTAAAGCTTTATCTGTGTAATTGCTTTAAAATGTAATGACATTCAAAGACCTAATTCTTGTCTTCGGATTAGAGACACATCTTGCATTTTTATTTTCTATGGTAAGAGGGAAAATTGAAGATTTTCATTGCTGCTGCCGCTTTCACTCCGAGGTTGTTTGCCACCTGTATTATTACAAGAATCCCATCTGAAAAAACCCCGGGGGAATAGGCTGATGACCGGATTGAGTATTGATTGCTCTGGTTGTGCCTCTGAAGTGCATGTTTTGTGTCTTTCTCTTTCTACTGTTTTTCTGGGTTTCGGTAAATGGTTGGAATTCTTTTTGTTTTTAGCCGTGATAGCGGCGATGGCGACAGCATTCTGTCTGTCAGTCCACCACTTGGATGGATTGCCAGTAAGTGTTTTGGGTCCAAGACAAGTCTCAAGCCTTTATAAGCAAATGGCAAATTGCGATGAAAATCTCTCAGAATGCTGATAATTTAAGCGACACATTATTTGAACATTTTCCTGTCAAAGCTGTGTTTATATACAGCTGAGACCATTAGATGAAAAGGCCTAATAAGTAGCAAAATACTTGTTTGCTGCGGTATTTTACATTTTTAGCCAAGCTACTGCAGGAGCCATAGGGGAGGTCACGTCAGTCTGTCAGTTGGCAGGTCTGGACAATTACAGGATGCTTTACCATGAAATTCTGTACGGGTATTCGTGGCCCCACAGAGGATGAATCCTGACGACTTTAGCGTTTCTTTGATTTTTCCTCTGGCGCCACCAGCAGGTCAGAGTTTTCACTCAGTCTGTAAAAATATCTTGACATCTATCAAATGAATTGGCACAAAATTCCTGGTCCCCAGATGATGTATCCTACTGACTTTGGTCATCTCCCGACTTTTCCTCTGGTACCAGCATGAGGTTGGCATTTGTGGTTTTGAGGGAAATGTCTCAATAACTAATGGATGTATTGTCAAGAATTTTGCTAAAAACATTGATCCCCCCTCAGGATGAATTGTAATAACTTTGGTGATCCTTTAACTTTTCAGTTTCTTTGACTGTTTATATATATATATATATATATATATATATATATATATATATATATATATATAAGAAAAATAGAGCCTAATTTATTTTTTAGCTTTATTTGACTTTGATTATATTTTCATTTTGATTTTATATTTTGTGCATTGTTCTATATTATCTTCTCTGTTTTTCTCTCTAAAAACATACCATTGTGCGTAAATGCCATTGTTAAGCTGTAGCCCATGTCTGTGGAACTTATAAAACGTTTCCTGACGACTGAGATGCTGTTATTCACCACATGCTGGAGCAGCAACATGTCCATGATGAGTGAGTCCACATTCCACAGAGTGAAACCAATTAGAAACGCTGACGCAGCAGCGTGACGCTCAGAGGCTCAGAGCAGAAATGTCTTTTGATCAACACAACAAAAGCCCAAATAACTTGTATAACACAACGGATATCTTGGTCTGTCTGTGCGTGTGAGTGTGTGTGTTTGTGTGTGTATGTAAACTTTGAATAGAACAGTTCTTTACCACATCTTAAAAGGGCTTTATAGCCCTATAAGAAAATGCAGTCCATACGAAAAAACAAAAAAAGAAATAAAAAAATATCATTATAAGTTACAAAGAGACTATGGTACATATTTTTTCTTCTAATATATTTGTGTGTTTCTGTGCAATACATTTTGCATTTACTCAACATGCTGAGTTCTATTTCCATGGCAATATTAATCCCCTAGGGGGCCCTGGGACAAAAAGTTGTTTGTGGGACCTCACTTGCCCAAATTACCTTGTGGTAATTTAGGAAGTTATTTAGGAATTATGCACTGATTATTATATATTTATTCTGAAACGGCCCTGTCTATAAGACACGTGAACGAGCCAGGTAATAATGAAGGATGTGACTTACAGCCACATTGATTTGAGTTGATATCGCGCTGTAGAGGCGCACGCTGCCGAACTCATTTGTAAATAAATAAAATCACCACAAACTAGTTGACACACAGTCAATATGAAGGGACGTGGGCCCAGCTGCAGTTGGAAATCCAGGCCGTGCGGCTTTGCACCGTGAAATATTTCTATCACTGCTGGATCTCAAATGAAAGTCGGACAGGCCCAATTCCCTGATAAAGCATAGTTAGGATGTTCTGAACCATCGGTGTGAATGGGACATAATTACGAATTGCTATTTTTTACCTAAAGGAATAGTTCAACATTTTGGGAAATACCCTTCTCTGTGTTGCGGAGGGTTAGAGGAGAAGATAGGCACGTGAGCAAAAAAAAAAAACTTTTCTAGCCTCCAGGTTTATTTCTGCTCTGTGTGGCCCATGTAATGTTTCTCCTGCTTGCCGCACACATAAAAAGAGCTTTTTCTAGGACTCCGGGAAAGTTTTACGAATACGAAACCTGCATGGGTTAAAATTCATAACAGAGGGAGTAATAATTGACCTTGCTTGTGCTTTGAGATGTCATGACAACAGTTTTACAGACGTCTCTTTTATAACGGTGGCCTCTGGGGGAAAATGCTTTTTGGGCCGCAGAAGGATTTTTGTACCTGTAGTACCGCAAGTGGCCACTGTGAAGTTTGTATGAAGTTTGTATGCATGGCAGCACCATATTCAGCCGTCTTCAAGTACGCGAGCTACAGTCAGCTAAGCGTAAAGACTGGAGGCGTGGAAAAACAGTTATCCTGGCCCTGTCCAGTTTTTATAAATAAATTCAGTACCACTTCCTGATAAATCGCCATTTAAAAAGGTATTATAAGCATGGTAGTTGGCTTTATTAGTGGTTAATAAATTACTTACTAATGCTTTATAGATGGACAGTTATGCAATTAATTAAGGACAACTTTTGGGTTGCCAGGTTGTGGAAAATCCTCCTGCAGCATGACACCCTTGTCTTTTCAGCAAGCTCGTTAATTCACCAGGGAGACCTCTCCAGTGGACTCACCTTCTAGATAAGGGCTGGACCAAGGATCATTTATCAATATCGTACTAACATTTATAGCTACAGATTTGACGGATTACCGTAGAACCCTTTGTTATCGATTTGTTAACATTTATAGTTGCAGGCGACTGATTAACTTTTGCTATATATCGTGTTAGTTTAACCTGTACAACAACAAAAGTTTAAAAATGGCACATCGTTTTTAATTGGAAAATTAAATTCACGGGGATAAAAGTGCTCATTCGTGAGCTCAGGTGGTAGGTTGCCAGTTCTGGACAGAACCAGGCTGGCTGGTCCCCCCCTCTGTCTCCAGTCTTTATGCTCAGCCAAACTTGGAAAACGAGGGAGGTCATCACAGGTGACTCTTGGCGAGTGGAGTCAGCGCATTTCCCCCAAAATCAGCCATGGAGTCAGCTCTTAAGTCAGATGCTTCGGGCTGTCATAATTTGTCTGCACTGGTTAAGACACAATTTTTACTCTAATTATGAGATGTTCGTGATCATTTTCTAATTTCTAATTCTTCAATTCCTTTTTTTTCCCCTCTCTTCCTGACAGGACTGTGTGTCTATGGCCTATCAATAGTTCCCAACAAGTGGATACTTACAATTTCAAAGACCGCGCAAGCCTGCGTGAGAGCCGTGCGGTGCGCGCGTGTGGGGGTGTTTTTTTTTTTTTTTTCCCTTCCTCCCTCTTCCCTCTGCCCGGTTTGGGATTTGCTGGTCGGTGACATGCCTCCCGCCGCCTGGCTCCTTATAGCCCCGCGGAGGCAGGAATCCCGAACGAGTGGTACGGACATCGCCGACGGAGACCGGCGCAGCGTTCCCCTTTAAACACGGTCTTATGACTACAGGCTGCCTCAGTGAGAGACGACCGGGGGGACCGGATCAGAGACAGCAGAGGGGCTGACTCAGCGACGAGGACAAAGCCGCTGACGGAGACCGACGGCCGGGGACAGCGGAGGACACATCTCCCCCCTGCGGAGGCTGGATGGTCGGTGCCAGTCCGAGAGAACGAGCGGAGTGAAACGGATACTACCTCACCTGTCTGCAGGTAGGGGCCTCGGCTGAACTTTGAATGTGCATTATGTCATCATCAGATCTGATAAATCCACCAAAGTCATCTCAATAGTGGAACGGGCTTTGCTCTCAGCATTTCACCTGAAATAGTCCATCAAGTCAGGAGGTAGACCTAAAGACACTTATTAGGCCTTTTGTCTTTTTGGGATTCATGAGCCTATTATGGTTTCGTTACATTCCTACTGGGGACGTGTGGTGACCTTGTACTGCCAGGAATATATTCACAATTCCCATCCCTTTATGCAGTAGTGGAAGGGGTACTGGGATCCTTTACCGAAGTGAAAGGAGGAATATAAAAATTAAATTAGGAATATTAAAAGTACAAAAAAGTTTAAGTCCCGCATTTCCCCCCCCCAAAAAAAAAAAAAAAAAATTGATGTAAATAGAATTGAAGTATCAAAGGTTAAAGTACAAATCAAGCAGAAAAATGCCAATTGGAGTATCATTAATAATGCATTAACGTGTAAGGATCCTTTTAATGCTGCAGTTAGTCAAGTTATATCTAGTTTTAACTACTTAATATTCTGCAGGGTAGTTTTACCTCTGACATATTTTACAAGATAATCATATATTTTGCAGAAAAATATCTGTAATTATATACATTATGTAAAATCTTACCCGCAAAGATAATATTTTAAGTAGTGGTGGTCACAGCCATTCATGGTTACAAGAATGTACTCCACTGCATTACCTTTCAGATATGCTAGAGTATAAGTTTAATGTAGCATATAACATTTCTATACTCAAGTAAAGTACTTAAGTACAGTGCTTTGTTACTTTTCACCACTAGTAGTATGATATACCTAGGGGCTAATAATGCTGCAAGCACTGTGGCTTTGGCTCAATTTTCGATATCCCTTAACGACCGAAGAGTACTTGATGATACTTGCAGCCTCCCTGATTATACTGCGCTTGTTTTGCCAGGTATGGTTTAGTTGCACGTTTGCAAATGTTTATAAGTTGCACCCAAGCACAATTCATCTACAGTAACGTCCTTAAATGATTCTGCGATGAACAGGCAGCTGTTTCCTTCTGTACGTTTAGTATCATGTCTGATATCAATATGTCCATTATTGATACATAGTATCCCAAAATGGCAAATGCATGCAAAATCCCATATAGTACAATCAAATCAATGTTCAGTGCAATGAGGCGTTTCAGTGAAAAACTGTTGACGGATGCAAATCAAGGATTTCAACAACTAAACACAATACGATCATATCATGATACAAATCACTGAAAGTCGATAGTTGCCCATTGGTGGACCTCAATGAACTAGATTATTTATTTCCTTTCTTTTGATCTTACAGGATTTTGTTTTTCCAGACCACCTGTTACCACCCCGAGGACACTTCCCCTCCTGCCGCTCTAAGGAAATGCGTCGCCTGCCCCTGGCTTCGCTCTTCCTTTGCTTCTGGTTGGTGGAGAGAAGCCACTGCAACGGCAGCCTCCAGGACAGCATGGGAGAGATGCACACCAGGTTCGCCGTCAGCCTCTACCAGACGCTCACCGAGACAGAGAACAACTCCAACCTGATCGTGTCTCCGGTGAGCGTCTCCTTGTCCCTGGGGCTGCTGCAGCTCGGCGCCAGGGGCAACACGCTGGCTCAGCTGGAGGGAACGCTGGGATACAATGTGAACGGTAGGATTCGTCTCGGTTTCTACATACAGAGGGACGGAAGGGGGAAGCTTGTATTCAGCTAGCATTAGCCGCTCCTCATGCATTGGGAGTGAGGTTGGAGGGGTTGTTGGTGGCCCTCAGTGCTGTTGGTACCAGGTGGTGTGGAGCGGTGCTGCTGCTGCTATTGGCCCTACAGAGCAAAGTGGTGTCTGGAGCCATAATACCTGCCTCCAACACCAATTCTAATCTCATTAACCACTCCTGCGGCTCGGCCCCGGGGTCGAGAGGTCAGTGTGTTTAGTTAGAAACAAAATGCGAGTCGCAGCTGCTGTTTCGTTTGCCTCCATGACTGGATCTCGCATGTCAGTTAGGGATGGACAGGGATGGTATTGGGCTCTGGTTTAGGAGGATGGATTGACACATAATTTCCAGTTCCAGAAAAGAAAATCCCAATCATGTAGGGTTGCAACTATTATTTTCATAAATTTGTTTTGGCTATAAACTGTTAGAAAATAGTGAAAATGCCATGCACAATTTCTCAGAGCTCAAGACGACATCTTCACATTAGGCTACTTGTTTTGTCTGACCAACAGTACAAAGCTCAAAGATATCCAATTTTCAATGATATAAAAATTCTCATTTTTGAGAAGCTGGAAGAAGCAAATGTTTGGCATTTTTGCTTCGCTGAATCGATTATCAAAATACTTGCCGATTAATTTTTCTGACGACCGAACTATTGTTTCCGCTCTGAAGTCATGTATTTGCAAGTAAGTAAAACAGACTGAGGGTCTGTTGTTATTAAGTTTAGCACTGCTGCACAGGAAAGACGCCACCTTTTGGTAGAAATCCCACCGTGTAGTGACCGCTTATAGCAAATACTCACCTGTTTCTGAAAATGAGTGTTTTTCTTAGGTTTATTATAAGATAAATGGTATACATATACAAAGAAACATCGAAGTGAAGAGGCGGATGTAAACATCTACACGAAGAGCAACAGTAACCGACGAAACAGCAACAATGCATATGTAAGCACGAGAGACATTACAACTCGAGGCGGCTCTATTTCCCGACCTGCACAGCTAATCATTGTATGGTAGAGTCAGAATAATAAATAAAAAGGAGACTATACATATATAGAAAGATATAGACATATATAGATACAATAGATATGGATAAAAAAATAATTTATAAGGAGGCTGGGATACAGAAAAAAGAAAGAAGATTACAAATCTACCCCCAACTCAAAATCAGACAAAATGAAATTTCAAATAAAGCATGTTCAAGCTTGAAAGGGGACCAACCTACAACTGACTGCACTCTAACAAATGTTGCACTCATGAGAGAATCTGTGTTTGACTTCAGTTTGGATCATTCCATCTACAAATGCTTGGGGGTTAATCAAATGAGAAGCAACCAGACTGAGAGAGTGTCTTAAGCAAAGCTCAAATTAGGTCAAATGAGCATTTTGTTTGTGCACAGTCCTGCAGGGATATGGTGTGAATTCGGTTAAATTGTTGCCGAGACAATTTCAGCAACAGTGCTGATGATCGGATTTTAGATACTGAAACTGCTGTTGAACGAGATAAACAGTTTACAGTGTTTCTTTCTCCAGATCTGTAGGGGAAAACTGTTACTGTGCATACAGAGTTTCTGATACGGCTAAGAGAGTTTGAACTGAAGTCTTCCTTTTTTCATAAACGTCCCACTGCTCGTAACGCACCGCCACGTCTGACCCTGTGCTTTCCTATCTTCCAGATGCCCAGGTACAAGACTTCCTGTTGCACTCACAGGGTGACATGAGCAACACCAGCCAGGGGATGTGGCTGCAGCAGACCTGCACGTTATTCATCCAAAATGGTGTCCAGCTCCTGACTGACTTCAAACAACATGCAGCGGCTTGGGCCAACACCAGCGTGGTCCGAACCAACTTCAGCCAACCCAACCACACGCGCAGCCAGCCGGAGAGATCGGGCCACAACAACGGTAATCGAGACAGCGTTATAAAACTGCTAGAGCTCCACTAATCTTTTTTTTTTTTTAATCTTGAAAATGAATGACATTAGCTCGTGTAATATGAAAGGATTTTTTTGTAGTCAACCCACAGAGAATTGTCATCAGCTCTTTAGCTCTTTTTAGCCTGTTTTAGCCCTCTGTTTTGGTTTTACGGCACATTTACTGGCACATTAACAGCAGCAGCAGCAGACAGCTGTTTTCAACAAACAAACAAGCTCTGATAAACCCACTGCACCCTAACCGCCCACCACCAAACAGCAGAAAGGCAAAGTTAGAGACTAGCTGGGGAAGAAAGTGGAATATCTCACAGATGTTTTTCTCAGGAGTTGGTGAAGATCAAAACAGAGCCATGGGACGATAATGTCGCCTTGTTTTAGCTGGATGTATAAATAGGCAACTGTTTCCTAACATGTCAGCCATTAAAACTTTAGATGGTGTGATGAGAGTTATTATGGCTGGCATGTTGTTGTAGAGAGATAATGTGTTTTTGTTTGTGACCCCTTACATGAAGCAACATGTACTTGCAACCCATTGCTAAGGGTGTTTTCAGAGTGTGACCAGTTCAGCCAAAGAGTTTCTTATTACTTCGCAGACATTCTCCTATTAGCAGTGGGTAATATACCCAGAAACCCCCCCCCCCCCCTTAAAATTAACATGATTATGTGTAGAGGAAATATTAATTTTTTCCAGCCTTCTTATCCTGTTCATCATGTTGTGAACAAGAGCCTGAGATGTTTGAGGACTGAGTTGTGTTTTGAATGTATACCCACAACTACAATGTCGTGATATCAATTACAGGTTTCCCTAAAGAAATTTTACAGTCCGTACTTCCCCCATTCCCCCAAACCTGTATCAGTAATATTTTCAGATGCTTTTCTTCCGTCCATTGTGTCAGACCCCATGAGTCAATACTGTGGAGACCGCTGACTTCTAAAAGATGAGTTGCACACCACATGCCCTTTACCTGAACCTTTGACCTTCCCTCGTTACCTCCCAGATGACAAGTGGCCCCTGCAGGCAGGAAGCAGCAGCGGTGAGCTGTCGGGCTCGGGCGAGGCCCAGGCAGAGGCCCTGTGGTGGGGCCACCGGCTGCAGATGGCCCTGGTCAACACAGTGGCCTTCAGGGGTGTCTGGCAGAAGCAGTTCCTCTTCACCAACACCCAGAACCTGCCCTTTACCCTCTCTGATGGGACTGCCATCAAGGTGCCTATGTTGTATCAGGCTACAGAGGTCAGCTTTGGTAAGAGACACCATCCATCCATCCATCCACCTGTCGAAATATAAAAGAACAAATTGCTGTTTCTCTTGTTGTAACTGTTCAAATATCAACCAGTCATACTGTAAAGTGAATGTGCAGTACATAGTTAGAATACATTTTGGATCCTTAATATGCCATTGTCAGTTTTATGTTCTAGCTTCACAAAAAAAGCAGAATTTGCTTAAATTCAGGACGAAACCAAAAGAAAGTTGTGGCAAACAAACAGACAAAAATTGCCATCCACAGAGCCACTTGCATTCTAGTTTCTCAAGTGTGAGAATCTGTTGTTTTCCTCAGCACCATATCATTGTTAATTTAATATCTTTGGGTTTTGGACTATTGAGCATGTAAAATGAGCAATTTCAAGGCTTCAATTAGGAAACTGTTAACGTTTTTTTCACATGTTGGTATAAGTTGCACACCTGAACTTGTTGCCCTCCTTGGCAGGTCAGTTCAGGACAGCATCAGACCAGCGTTACACCGTGCTGGAGCTGCCGTACCTGGGCCACTCTCTCAGCCTGCAGGTGATCCTGCCCAGCGAGAGGAAGACACCGCTGTCCTCCCTCGACTCCCAGCTCAACGCTCGCCAGGTGGCGTCCTGGGACGCCGGCCTGCGCAGAACCAAGATGGACATTTTCCTACCCAGGTGAGGGTCATGCATTTGGTTGAAATGGTGGGTTAGATGACTCGGGCTAGATGGAGATGATTTACAAAATCTTTTTTTGTCTGGTATTTACAGGTTCAGAATGCAGAACAAGTTCAACCTGAGGTCAGTGCTTCCCGCCATGGGCATCAGTGATGCTTTTAACCCAACGGCTGCTGATTTCACTGGAATATCAGGTCAGTACATCAATTCATTCAAAAATATTGACCTTTATCACGGTTCTTGAAGTCAGCTTACTTCAGATTCAGTTGCAGGTCAAACAGTGGTTCCTGTAGCTCTGTTGGCGGCTGACAGTTTGTTTCTTCCTGCAGTGGAGGAGGGTCTTTATGTGTCTGATGCCTTCCACGAAGTGAGAATAGAAGTCACAGAAGATGGGACAAAGGCCGCTGCTGCCACAGGTGAAAGACGTCCTGTATAATAACGAAAGAGAACAGAATTGAAGGGTTATGATGTGAAGTTGCTAAAAGAGGGACTTTCTTAACCTTGCAGCTATGGTGCTACTCAAGCGATCTCGTGCCCCTGTGTTCAAGGCGGACCGGCCGTTCTTATTTCTGCTACGACAGATTAACACAGGTATGTATTTGACACTGTAGACGCCTCAAACTGTTCACAGCACAGGCTGCCCGGAGTCCTGCTTAGAGATCATACCAGGTGTTCCGCATGTTTTGGCTTAGCATCTAGTTTACATCCATTTTCAAATCATGCTGTAGTGTTTGATGTTTTTTTAAAGAACTATACAGGCAGCCAGAGGTTTGATAGAATCTGCAGACACTTGACACCAAAAGCAAAAAAAAAATGTATTTGTGAGCTATTGTTTTAAAGATGTACGTCTCCAGTAAGTATTTAGAGATGGACAAACACATTTTTGCTTTTGATATTTTCATAATATTAGTCCACATTTACAAAGTCATGGTATACTGCGAGCCTTATTCTTAGGTTTGACAGAAATTTATGCAGACTTGATGTGGTTGATGGATTACACCACCCAAGCAAGTCTGCTAATGATTTTCACACCAAAAAGAAATGAACTGAAACCAACAGCTTTCTAAATGGTTGAAAAAAAAAAAAAAAACCCCAGAAACAACCTATTCTCAAAAAACAGCATACATTCACAAGTGGTCAGCTACAATATCAACCGTGCATGATTTACAGTTAAAGCCCCTATGTGCAGGATTGTAACATTTCTGATTTGGCGACCTCTAGTGGTGGGATCAAAAAACACACAGCTACAGGGACAGTAAAGCGAACCACCTGAATGCAATTTCTCACTGCCTTGTTTTTGCACAACCAAAAAACTGATGCCTTCAGTAGAATTAAAGGGATGTTGAATCAGACATATCCCACATACTGTGGCTTCGAGGAATTCAAATGTACTAAAACAGTGCTGTGATGCCCTAAACTCGGTGTACCTAATTTTTGGTGTGTTCTCCATTTCAGGATCCGTCTTATTCATGGGCCGAGTGATGAACCCAGCTGACCAAGCACCCTAAAAGTTTCATACACGAACACACACACACACACACGAACACACACACACACACACACACACTTATACCCTGACCACTATTTCACTACTGGTATTTATTTGTGGACCAACAGGAGGGTCCACGGACACTTCAGGAAGAGGGACAATATTTTTGTACATATCTGTAAATAAAATTTTAATACATGTTTTTACATTTTGGGTGTTTGGATTCTTTCTTCCCTTATTGCGGATTTTTAAAAAAAAACCCTCTCTCCTTACAAAAATGACCAACAAACACGGACAAAAACGCGTAGAGTCACATCTTTACAGAACACTTTATTTACATGGCCCTTCACAGTGTAAAATAGAAACTTTATTCATGGAAATACTTACAAAAAGGCCATTTTCCACTGAACATTCTCTTTAAATAGTACTCTAGGGTTATTTACATCTTTACAGTGTATTCAAAATACTCTTTTGGTAGCGGCCTCTTCACAAACAAAGACAAGTATGGCAGATTTTGGTCCCTGTCCAAGGAGGGAGGGAACGGAAGAGGGCTGCCCTCTGAATCAGAAATCAACTCTTGACCTCTAGACCTTAATTCAGATTATTTGTGTATATTTGAGAAAGTTGAACAGGCCTGACCAAAAAATATGAGGGTTGTTGGAAAAAAACAAAAACAAAGGTTTTCTGCAACAAAGGTGACTTTTCTTTTTAAATTACATTAAATAAACATTCTCAAATTTACACAAGTGCATTCACGGTTAAGTGACAAGAAGTTGGTTTGAGATTCATGGCGGGGGGAGGGAGTCTAGGGGGCGGGTTATGTTATTTGGCAGCGACCAGCACATTGGGACAAGCTGGCATCCGAGACCTCGGTTTATCAGCACTCCAGGGGACAACATTTTGTGTTGCATATCAGCTGTTTCAGGCTAAAATAAGATTTAAAAAAAATGGGGGGGTAAAAGTAGCTCCAATGTTATTGCTGACCATGATGCATTAGTATCAGTTCCTGAGCTTTTTGTCCCTGTATTTCAACATTTGTAACCAATGATGTTGCATCATTCACAATGATTTTACTTTTTACTGTGTTACCCTCTCTGAGAACCTGCACTGTTAAAGACAGAGGCTTTTTCAGTTCACCGTCTCCAAACGTAATGAAAGCTGTGGATCGGTTTTTTTTCCCCACGGGGAACAGAAATGATTCATTCTTAAGGTACTACTCAGTAACATTAATTGTCAGTCTGGTAGGTAAACCACGAGTTGACAAATTCAAGATTTGAATTGAAGCACAAGTTGACAAATTCAAATTCATACCCATACAAGAGCACAGCAGTGGAGTGCTTTTAGTTAGTGGAGTGTAGAAAGTAAAATTTCAGACAGACAGACTTTCATCCTCCCATAAAACCAAACGACAAAAAACGACCTAACATGAAAACAAAAGTGAATGAATGAAAAGGCATGATGAGAAAAGTGTTTCACGAGCGTCTCCACTGGATCCCGCTTGACCCTGAGTTGGCTGAAAACACGCACACAACCACACACGACCTGAAACCTTTCCTACACACTGTGGCTCTGTAACATCGTCACAGAGAAAACATGACTGAACATCACATCCAGGTGCAGGCTGCCACTTGTTCCCTTCTCCAGAAGTGTCCCGCGCTCCCTCGTTTACGCCACCTCCCCGTTCGAGAGATTATTCACTCTCGTTTGTCAATTTAAAAACAAGACAAATCAGATCAGGGGAGGAGAATAATCGAGGGGAAACGCCTGAGGACATGTTCACAGATTGGAAAGCAACTGTGCTCAAATGTTCTACAGGCCAAAAATCTCATTGCATAGGCAAACACTTCACCTGCAGCAATAAAATGCTTCCTCACTCCCTCTTTTTGATATCTGAAAAAATGCACTTGCATCTTCCAGGGTCAACACTGCTTTTAGTTTATACCGTGTGTAAACCACCGAGACCATTACCAATGTTGATTAAATGAAGAGAGTCCAGTCAAGAGGTGATAGTTTGAGTGCTGGATGCTGTCTTGTCTCGTCTCCGCAGGGTCTCCGGTACTGGAGGGCAGGGTGGGGTGGGGTGGGCTGGGGGGTTAAAAGGATGTGGAGGGTTCTTGGGTTCATTATCAGTAAGTTCAGTTTGGGAATGAGCCAGTCTCACAGTGAGTCCACGTGGTTCATGTTATTGGATCTGTTGTGGATCTCCTCGAGGAAGTTTTCCAGCTGCTCGATGAGAACGCGCTTCTTGAACCTTTGCAAACAAACAGCAACAACAAATGTTATGGTTCATACTTTAAACACTTTGTCAGTCATCAAGTCATCAAAAGCAGCATTTTAGATGCTTTTATCATCATATTTTCTTATTTAAGCAAGAAGACGTGGGATCTTTTTGCTGGTGATCACAGCCCTAGAATACTGAACTGCTCATGCGACACAGGATCTGCAAGTGAAACACAGGTGATTGGTTTCAAGACCAGGAATCCAGGTGGTTCAGCTCGCGGCTTATTTGAGACAGCAGAAGAGGAGGGCTGGACTCGTTACCTGGCTGCCTCTTTGATGATGTTCTGGAGGAAGATGAGCCGGGTGTCCAGAGTGCCCTGGATCTGCTTCAGGAGGAGGAAGATCTTCTCATAGTCTGAAACGGAAAGAAGTGATTGAGGACGAGTCGCTTGATTATTGCTGTGTTTCCATGGCAGCAGAAGTCCTTAATCCAATTCTCTATTCAAATATAGAACATTTGTTTTCAGGCTGCAATTCATGATTATTTTCTATCTTCATTTTTTCTTTGACTGATTAAGAGCGCAAAGTAGCAAAAGAAGGCCTTTGCGAGTTTCTACAGTCCAAGGTGACGTCCGGAAATTACTCGTCGCGTCGGATTAACAGGCCAAAACCCAGAGAGATCCAAGATTTTAAAATATAGGAAAATACAGAAAAGCAGCAAATCCTCACATTTGAGAAGCTGGAACCACTGAATATTTTTGCATTTTTGCTTAATAAATTACTAAACAATTAAATTACTCTTCAAATTATTTTAGATTAAGTCTGTCTGTTGGCTGAAGCCTAGCCGATATTAGTTTATCACAGATATATTGATATCGCTGTATATGTCAGCCGATTATTCAAAAAGAAACTGCAGCGCAGAAAGATCAACGATCTGTTAAGAAATTGTACAGAAACAGTGACTTCAATAAATAGTTTTTGCACCGTAGAGCACAGACACATTTATGTTTTAACTGTAAAATGTCCCACTTACTACATATTTTAGTCACAATTTGTTAATGACCAAATTTAAGGGACTTTCTCTTAACTTACACACCCGCTGTGTTCTGATTGATGAGCTTTCATCTTTGTCAGTTTCCTTGATTAAAAGGATGTTTTTTTTTTGTTTTTTTTTAAATTTAGCAATTTATTTGTCATTATTCACATGTCTACCACTATTTGAAGCATGGGCACAGACGTATGCACAATATTCATTAGTTGCCATACAGAGAAAAATAAAAGATTTAAAAAACAAAAAAAACAGGCATCGAGTGTCACAACTTTAACTTCTTATTATGTAGACTACATCGCTACGCAACACCCAACAGCTTTCTGTTTTTGTAATGCAGATTTCTGGAGAAAAACAACTTTGTTTCAGGTCAAAACAAAGCTTGATTGCCATGGAAAAGGCTACACTTATGTGGTTTCCTCTGGCAAAATAGGATGACAACACTTTGACAGATAATGGGTCATTTTCTTCTTCTTCTTCTCTTTTTTTAACTGATAAACACAGTGTGAATAAAATAACCTTGGCACCTTGTCATAGTATGCAATTCAATACAAACACCCCTGGAGTTAACATCGAAGCTTAGAGTTTTTCTTGAGAGAAGTGATGATTCAAATCGATTGGAATTTTTGAGTTCAAGGTGTTACTGCAATTACTTAAAACTGTCAAGTACCAGCTTCCGAGTCTTCTTTACTTATTCTGTAGTCAGATATTTAATGATTACAACCATAATTCTGCCAATTCTGTCTTTAATTAGACATAGTTGTTATATGGGAAATTTGTCTTTTGTTAAATTAAAAAAAAAAAAAAAAAACCTTTTGTAGAAAAACATTCTAATATTTCTTAAAGTAAGGTATCAACTACAGTATTGTTCATCAGGTACCATATTTACACGAGTATCAAAGAATATCTATCAATACCCAGCCCTACATGTAGGCTGTTCCTTTTATTTTGTCAACCCCCCCCCATGGACCATTTTTATTCTACTTACGCCTGCCAGGTTTCCTGATCTCCTTGGTGATGAGTGCTCTCAGCTCGTTGTTGACCTTCGTCGTCTCGTTGTGAATGTGCTTCTTCAGAGCTGAAGGTGACAGGTAGCGAGGCGGCTGGTCCTCCACCAGCACGACCTCCACTCCTTCCTCGCTGCCCAGCGGCAGCTCGCCCATCTGGGGTCGCCCGTTCTCCTCTTCGTCCCTGTGCCGGAGGTCCTGAGGATCCATGGCCGTGTGATTCTCCTGGTGGTTGGCGGGCCCTGAGGGATGATCTGCCTCCGAGTCCGAGCTACTGTCTGAGCCGTAGTGGTTCTGAGTCAGGTGGTTGATGATCAAGTCTGGTTCAGGTGCTCCGTCATTCATGTCCATATCTATAAGATCAGAGAAGATAGTGGGTTTTGTTTATTCTGTTTGTTTGTTAGGTGATATTCTTGTCCAGATGAGGCTTGTCAGTCTTGGTGGAGGAATACGCGGTACTACTCAGCCCATGGAAACAGATGTATACTGTCTTTTGTGGTTTTGGAGAAGCTTTGCCAAGTTTGAGAGAGTAACTGGAGTTTGTAGAGCACACATTTATAAGACAGCATTACAAACTAGGAGAGCAGAGTCTGAAAGACATGGGCATTCATTGGGCAGGGGGGTCTAATGCCGTGTTCGCGTCATGTAGGATGGAAGGTAGAGATGGGAAAGATTCCCATGTTGTGAGTGTTCACGCCATTGGACAACTCAAGACGGTTGAATGATTTCAGAGTTGGTTGTGTGAAGGTTGAAAATAATGTGTGTGGACAATGTGGCATCATATCCATTACATTTGCTGACTTGGGGCTTCCATGTTTATTTGCTTTTCCAAGCATTTCTGTATTATTTGCACCAAGTCAGATATATCGCAGAACTCGAAAAGAAACTAGTAATTATGGTAACTCATATGACATGACTGCAGCATAACTAAAAGACATTGCTGACTTGCATTATGGGAAGTTTAGGATGCAGTGTTTTTGGAGCTTGATCGATTTTTTTAGAAACCAAAAGTCAGGAAATCTCTGGTTCTGCTGCTTCAATTACTAATCCTTTTAAAAAAAAAAAAAAAAAAAAAAAAATCTTTCCCCCAACTTTATGGAAGAGCAACACAAAACTGCCAGAGTGCTCCGAATGGCACCCTTAGTTTCTGACCACTAGTAGAACAACATCATGCAATTGTTTTTTTTTTTTTTTTTTTTATACAAGTGGTTCCACAGTTTGTTTGCCGTTTGCACACAAATGAGTATGCAAGTGACACAAACCAAAGTCCTGGCAATAGTTTCACATGATTCCATTGATCTACAGGTGGAAGTAAAGCCCCAACAAAAGCCCCCAAGAAAAGCAGCACTAACAAAGGCAAGGAAGAGAAAGACCACATCCATGTTTACTTGCTAGCAAACAACGTAGGCAAAAAAAAACAAACAAAAAAAACAACAGTAACTGCTCAATAAATTTTAGTTTTCTAAGGAAGGACATGCATTCAGCCTGTTAGTTTGACCTCAAGGATGCAATATGTTTTGGTTAGAAACTGAAACTGTTTTTAAACCAGAAAAGACCACAAGGAATCGTTACACTACACTGCGACAGAAAAGTTTAGTTTTAGAGTCAAAATTTTTTGAATTTTATGCTGAAGAAGAGTTTTCAAACAAACAGTACAAGTTTATAAAATTTAAGAAAAAATGTTTTATACATACCCATCAACATTTTAAATGTATTGTAAATTAAAAAACCTTTTTGCATACCAAACAGCTGGCAACCAAGTTTTCCCACATGCAGTTGCTGATTTTATTTATAGCTATCACTGTTGTTTATATTGTGACTTTAATCTACTGCTGATACCACTGTGAAGAGCCTAATCTGAGTGATTCAGAATATCTGTGTTAGCAGAACTGGTTTCAATTCCAAAGTCACCGAAAGTGACCAAAAGAAAAAAAAAAAAAAGATCAAATGTTTCTGAGAATTATCATTTAAGCTGAAAAGACACATAACAACGTGCGTCGTAGTTTCAATATAAATCTCACCTGCTGTGGGTCGAGGGCTGGCAGGAGGTGATACCGGAGGGGTGTAAGCCCTGCCCAGACGCAGCAGAGGCGACATGCAGCGGCGCCTCTTGGGACCTCCGCCCGGCATGTTGTTGCTGTCTCCTGGCCTCTTGCCCTTGTTCTGAGGGCCTGTCACAAACTCATCCGCCTCATCGATCATCATGCCCTGAGCAAAAAGGGGAGGAAGACGGTTAAAGTCAATTTGAATGTGTCTATAATCAGTCATTTTAATGTGGCTCTTCCTCATGAAAGAGGATCCGGGTAGGGTTGGGTATGATTCAGTGGGACTTACCTTCTTGTCCAGTTTAAAGGGGTTGCCGAATGTGTGCAGGCGTTTGGGCTGTTCAGGGTCTGCGTCTCGAAGAGGCTGAGGAGCAGCTTTGAGGAAGTCCTGGTAGTTGCCCATCTGGGCGATTGGCACGCTGTGGAGCTGGTCTGGAAAGGAGACAGGGAAATGGAAGGAGAGATCTACGTAGAGGAAGAAATCTACCATTTTTGAAGAGTACTTCATCTCCAGCTGAAAATCTTCAGTCAGTGGTTGAAGTTCTCACCGTGACATCATTTTTAACAGGCGACACACGGCACGCTTACAACCAAATAAGTGAGGGAACTAGACAGTGACTTACCCGAGTCCTGCCCTCTGAGAGTGCAGACGCTGGTGTTGAGCAGATTTCTCCTCATTCGGCTCAGCTGGTCCAGCAGATGGCTGCGAGGGATGTCGTAAGGATTCCTAAAGCTCTGAGGTTTCAGGCTCTGATGAGGACACAAGAGAGAGGGGACTGTAAAGCGAGGGATTTGAGGTTGAATTCAGCCTCCCTTCAAGTCGAGAGAGAGAGAGAGTCTTTTTCTGGTGAAATACTGTCGCAACAGAGTGGATATATAGTGAATACAGCCTTAAAGAGACAACCATCTTTCAAATGTCAGAGCACTCAAGCACCCAAATAGACTACATAAGCAGCTCAAAAACCTCGGGAGGATTGGCGGATTGAAAGCCAGGAAGGAAGGGAAAGTCTGAGCAGGACATGAATAAGTAACAGCAAATTCGAACAAGGGACTGCTCGTAAGTCAAAATCCCAGCTGTCCAAGTACATGCAGCTCAGTAACCATCAGTAAAAGACAATGTCGTTGTGTGTAATCATGACTGAATAACTTTTGCTTATAGAAGCCGTGTATCCTTAGAAAAACTTTGATTGTCATGGAAAGGGTAGACAATAATCTGACCTTGTTGATCAGTGCCAGATGAAAGCCTTGAAACTCTTTGGGGTTGAGCTCGATGGACAGAGTCGGGGCCTCTCCTGTGAGACTCTGCAGCTGCTGGATGAAGTCCCTGCGCTGGGCCAGAGATATACCTCCACCCCGCCAACGCACCTTGATGCCGGCCTCTGGCGTCGGCTTTTTACCAATCAAGGCAATCAGGCGGTCGTACTCGATTTTTGACTGGAAGCATGAAAAAATTTGATTTATTTAAAGTTACATTCTGCTTGTCAGTGCTAAATGGGGGGGGGACGCAAAGTAAAGCGCTACTGATTCAAATGGGTCTTTCAATATGGGTGTCAATACACTAACAGAGTTTCTTTACCAATAACAATGTAAATTGTTTCCCGATTATCAAAACCAGAGAAACATGCTAAATGTACTAAAGAGTAAGTAAACAAGACTATAAATCTAACAAAGCCTTTTGGTATTTGAGAGATTAACACACTGTACTAAAAACACGATTTAGTGTGTACTTCTTTTGAACATAAACTAAAAACAGATCTTCTCTGCGGTATGTGCCCAAACATGAAAAGACACAAAAGTCCAACAACATACCTGCTGACTGAGCTTCTTCAGGTAGGAGACCACGCTGTAGCTCAGGCCATACTCCATGTTTTCAGCCAGCAGGTTTGGTGCTCCCATGATTCTCAGAGCTTTCCTCAAAGACTGCGGAAAGAACACAGTAATAAGACCAGCGCAGCATCTTTCGTGCTTTTAGTGTGTTAAACAAAAGAAACAACTTCAAAGAGATGAAGAGTAATGCCAAGTGCACTTACCCCAATATAATATGGAGGCATGGTCTTCAGGTAGTTCTCAAAGGACTGCCGCCACTTGATGGTTGGCTTGAACTTGTGCACTTTGATCAAGTCATCTGCAAAAAGGGAGCAAAAAACAATATGAATATACACAAATTTTAACGACACACTAGGAGAAATGATGGCAAAGGCACACATGCAGAGAGACAGACTGAAAATGAGAGAGAACAGACCCATCAGTCTTACCCAGAAGTGGCAGAAGCACGGGGTAGTTGTAGGGCATCACAAATAAGTTGACACAGTTGAGAGCTGTGCTGGCCTTTAAGTAGCCAAAGGGTTGGCCCAGATCGCTGTACTTGGCACTGTTACATACAAACACCTAAAAGACAGAGAAAAATCAGCAAAAAAAAAAACAACCCAGCAAATAGAAACAACCTGGAGAAGTGTGGGTTAAAATGTTTTTTGTTAGGTATCCTCTCATGTTAGCTGCTCCCACAAGCTGCTGTTCAATTCCTTTTGACATGTCTGCAGTTTATAGTGGGATATCTGCATCCACATCAATCAATAATGTCATTACCAGTCGGCAACTTGTTACCAAAAAGTATAACCAAAAAGTATGACCTCTCTCTTAAAAGAGAAATGTGCACTTAAAATGCTCCCTCCATTAAGCTAATGTTTTCACCTCATCTAACCTCTGTCAGACACACAATATGGCTGACTAGCACAAAGCCTATGCTAACTGTGAACTTGTCACTGTAATAGTAATGGGGAAATGTTAACATTCTTGTATTTAAACAGTCTGCATGTATGGAGGGCAGACAAAAGACTTGTAATGCTCATTACAGGCCAGAAAACAAAAAAAGACGTTAGCATGTCAACTTACATACAGCTGGCACGGGAACACTTAGCATGTTAGCATGCTAACGTTTAGCATTAATCTCAGAGCAAAGCTCAATGCTTAAGGAAATTTGATCGATAGTTTAGAGGTATCCTGTCGTGAACGTACATGTTTTACAGTTTGAAAATGGCAGCCTGTTAGTGGTGCTAGATGAAATGACACGGGATCACGACAGCCATTAGGATTTATCCTCTGGGAACCGTAAAATTTTATGATAATTCGGTCAGTCATGGTTGAGATTGTTCACTCTGAACCAAGGTCCAATTTGATCTGATTTCACTTTACTATCACAATATTTTTTTGAATTTTGTCTTACACCAACTAACATTGGCATCAGTTAAAATACAAAAACCTCTTGTAAGAGGATTTGAATTCTGAAGTAACTTAATCACAATTGCAAACACTTTAATTTACATACAGTAACATTACATACGGTTGCAACGACGGGAAGAGACAATATGTTCAGGTTGTTGACATATACTGCAAACAAACATGACCCACATTTGAAGCAGTGTTTCTAAAGGTCAAAACCTGAAATCTGTAACTTCCTTTGTATTATCTTCGTCAAACCACAGCAAATATCGCAAAACATCTAATACTGTATTTATTACATCGCTGTTAGTATTCAAGTATGTATCACAAGTAATTTATCATCAAACCACCAGGCAAATTGAACGCAAATAATATTGCATCATACCGTGTTTTACCACATTCCTTTAAATTACTGGACTATGAGAACGATTTAGTAATTAAAAACATAATGGATTCTAGCTTTAACTCTGAAGTCCTGTCTCAAAAAGCATTTGTTCATGTACGTGTGTGTTTGTGACAATGCTGTACCTGCCAGCAGGTGTGTGGGGACTTCCTCTCCAAAATGTACTGTGTGAGAGGCGAAGGCTCCAGCTCATACTTGTCGAAGGGCACCTTGTCTATCACCATGGGCTCAGCGTCCAGACAGGAGAAACGTACGTGGGGGTGGGCTGAACGAGGGGGCTGGGTGGGGCACAGAGAGTGAGAGGTAGACACCGTTATAGTACATGTGCAAACAGATTAACAATAACACTGCACTTCCTGGAAAAAGTACAGCATCTCTGTAAAACTAAACATCTAAGGAATACGGATAATTTAAGTTTTGTATAATTTGAGGATTATTCTAATGGTGCTCTGGGTAATGAGACAAATTGTCAGATAAATGTCCAAGATATGAATGCAAGAAATTCAAGCAAGGTCTTATGAACGGTGCATGGCCAAACAATAAAACACTATACTTTGATTTAGTTTTGCTGATTCCTCCACAAGTTTTCTTACCAGTGTGGGGGAGTTCTGGTCTGGCCAGAAGGCCTCGGGGATGGGCCAGTGTCCGATGGGAACACCAGTTTTAGGGTTGGGCCGCACGTAGATCAGCTTGTGACAGCAATGCCAAGGCTGCGGACCAGACTTCAGGACCTCAGCTGGAGTGTCTGTAGAGGAACGTACAGGGGAGGATTACTTTACAGGGGTAAAACTAGAATTACCGCCTCGCAGTTGTATGCCTCCAAAAACCAGTCAAGCTGCAGTTTACATCCATATCAGTCCGGAGTCATAATAGATGTAGTGAAGACTTTGAAGGAAATAAATAAATGGTGTATTTTGTCATAATTAGAGTATGAATTCTTCGAGTTCAAAAAAAACAACAAAAACATGTTTTGTGTGGTCACAGTGACCTTGACCTCTGACCACCAAAATCTAATCAGTTCATCCTTGAGTCCAAGTGAATGTTTATGCCAAATCTGAAGAAATTTCCCTCAAGGTGATCCTGAGACATTTTTTTCATGAGACTGGGACAGACGTACTGACGGACAACGGGAAAACACAATGCCTCCCGCGACAGCTGCCGCCGGCGCAGAGGGAAAAAACAACCAACAGCAGCCCAGAGAAGAAGGTGTTTGTGAGGTAGAAAATGAAAACAAAATGGTTTTGATAAACTGAAACAGTGTGTAGGCAGTTAAAATACGAAGGTGGGGGTTTTAACAGTGACCTCCACCAGCTGTTTACGAAAAACAGTGAAAAGAGGATAAAAAAAAAAAAAGACAGCAAGTGGGAGAGAGCAAGGAGCTTCTCTACTAATCAAACAGATGCGGTGCAGAAGTTGTCAGCAAGGTCTTTTAGAAATAAAGTCAGGAGTGAATTTCATTTAGACAAACAGAAGTGTCTCTTACCCTCTAGTGGAGGAGGGTCGGGCCCTGTCTTCTCAAAATTTATCACCACTCCGCTCTGAATTTTTTGCACCAAAGACTCCAGACACTGATTCAACATACGCTGAGAGAACACGCTGTAAGAACGTCCTGCAAAACACAGACACACACACACACACACACGTATATACAGTAAGTATAAAGCTGGAAGATATGAATAAGTTCAACACAGTGATCTAGGGTTGGATTCAGTAGCTTTTAATTGAACATGAGTTAAACATTGTGTACACTTGTCAAATGTGGCTCCTTTCAAAACTATTTTTTTTTTTTTTTAGTGTTCATCAGTTTTAAACGCTGCATTAATTTGAGTCAAATTTTCTGATGAGTGTTAATGTAATATTCCTTCTCTTTTTAGCTCTGCCAACACCTGAGAGAAATATCTGGCTCTTCAGCTGCTAAATGCTCACCTTTTTTTCCCCCAGCTAGTCTTTTTTTTTTTTTCTGTCGGTGTCTTGATGCTGAACTTGTTTGCCGAAATCAGCTGCCTGCTGCTGCTGCAGTGGACTTAGGACTGAATCACACAGTGTTTTATGAGCCATAAAAACAAAATAATGAGCTACAAGAGGCTGAAAGACTCCGTGGTGATGAGGGGAACTACAGAGATGGGTGATAATTCTCTGTGCGCTTTTTGTCACAATTAGCAATCACTTTCACATTACACATAGTCAGTGTACTTACATTTAATTTTATCCACACTTAATATAGAAAATATTTATTAGTGCAGCTTTAAGTAACAAAAAGTTACAAATTCCTTCAAATTTAAGAACTAAAACTCAAACTGTCTGATTGAAATTCAGTTGAATGATCAGGCACTGGTTTTTACAATTCCAAGATTGATCTATTTTCAGTGAATATGGGTACATTTGATTTAAATGTTCTTTGTTGACTGTGGTTACTGCACAATGAGTAAAATGTTTACAATGCGGAAACTGAGTTATTACTGCATGCACAAAAAGGTTATTTTGGCGAAAAAGTACCGTGTATGATAGCTACGTTTACTTGTGGAATCAAAACAAATTTAAGTTTGAAGGATACATTCTGAGAAGCGCTTTGACATGTCTCTTGGAAATTATCGGATGTATCAGAATCTCAGAAAAATCAATACAACCCACAATCAATCGAATCAGGACCTTATGACAAAGATCAGTGCCAATTTCCAGCCCCATTATTTAGATAGGTAACGATCCGGATGTTCGGCACATTTCTTTTCTTATGAGACAGGGTAAAGGATTCGAGTCCCAAAGCTTAACGAATCCAAGTATTTTATCATCTTAAAACCAGATCCAAAATGGTGCCAGGCGTCAGAAGTCAAACATACAGTAAGTACAAATCTATAACCCATGCTGAGAATATTCCTGAATTAAAGCACGTGATACTATTTAAACGCAGAGTGCTCTTAGTTTCATTTAAAATACTGTAGTGCTCTCTACTTAACAGTGTGCTTATCTTTATGGGATTGTATGACTCTTTACACAGTGGATGCAAAAAGGTACATTTGCATGAATGGTAGCTCCAAAGCTCTGAATCTGCTACAGTTTATTCATCACAGCATCAGTCACAGGACAGTAAAGGTCACACGAGTATGCACCGTGAATCAGACACACTGTCTTACACAGCTACAACTGATTAGTCTAATTCAGCCTTGTGGCCATTTGCTGCCTCCAACTTCACCTCTATTGACCTTGTTATGCACCCATTCACTCACTCATTTCAAAAGGCCGTGGCTTTGTGTCAGGTCTGCCATCAGCAGTAATGGACAGGCAGCATGTACTGTAGACTGTCCGTGACAATGGAGCTGTGTCATGTTCTGCATTCAGCACCACTGACTGCTACACAGAGCTTTGGTGTGCTCTGTTCTATGTTTGTTAATCTTAACCTGCCATCAGCATCATTCTAGTCTGTTCGTCCTGCTAGCTGCTTCCACAACCGGGCAGCATGAGGACTGGAGACAAGAGGGATAAAAATCTACTTCTATAAGTGGATTTTCTTTAAAACTGGTAGGTAGGCAGCCAGGGTTTGGTTTTTTTTTTTGTTTTTTTTTTTTTTTTACATCCGAGGGGATTACAGATCGAATTCACTGGCCTGAAAATATGTGAGAGGGCCTGTGATTGGGACAAAGATAGTTTCAATCCTGGACCAGGTGGGAAAATCTGGGCTTTCTAACCTTAGTCAACAAATACTGCTGAAGTGCACTTGAGCAAAGCCCTTAACCATCCCCACAACAGCTCCAGCGGAGTTGCACACTGGTTAAAACAAGAGCATGCTGTGCTTGTACTGGGTTGTTCAGCTCCTACTAGCAAACTTGTAAACACAAGTCACTCCGAATGTTGAGCAAGACGGAGCTGAGACAGAGCTCCGAGCTGTCCCTCGCTGAAGTGAAAACAGAACAGCTGCCAAGGCAATCTTTATCTCTAATCACCAAGTTTTTTCCTTAAAAACAGAAAAAAAAAAAAAAGACTCATTATTATCCCCTTTCTTTGTACTGAAAGAGATGATTCATCAGCTGTGCTATGGAATGCATTTAACAAATAGCTATTTTGATCTAGTGTTATAAATACTTTGAGCCTGTCCCAGCATGTTCCACAGGGCTCTGTTGTAGAAATTAGGCCCGTGTCACTCCCAGGAGGAATATGTCTATGATGCTTTTCCAAAATAAAATTATTATGGGATCTACATTCAGTTGGCAGTTTATTAGGTACACCTAGCTGTAACGAATGCAGTCTAGTGTAACAGTCCTACAAGAAGTCCTCCCTTCGTGAAGGTTAAAATGTTTTATTTATTTAAGGATTTTTTCAGCAGTTTTTATTTAAAATGTTTTGATTTGAGGGTGTTGATTCAACTGTATGATCATTTTTGGCGGTTGTAGTTTGTGGTGGAGTTTCTGTAATTTAGCCTACCCTCATTGATAAAAAAAAAAACACCTCTCTGTATAATGCAATACGTTGCGGTGTTTAACTGTGATGTATTTACATTGACCAACTGTCAATGCTTGAAAATGAAGGTAAAAATGACCCTGTAGTTTTAACTTTTATTTCTCCTGCAGATTACATTTACATCTACTTTATTAATAATTTATAAATGCTGCAGACACAAAGGACTCTAAATTAAATATGTAAATTAAGAAAATTGTTTTTCTTATTTTCTGGACTGTTTGTAGTATTTAAAAATTCATGGGCTACATGCTGGATCTGGTTTACATCAATTTATTGCGTCTTCTAAGCCTATGTGGGCTAGGCATATTTGCCTTTATGATACAATAAGAAAAAAAAAAAAACAAAAAAAAAAAAAAAAAAAAAACTTTGTTATCATCACCAACATATATTCCTCTTTGTTTGGAGACACTAAACTAACAAACAACTTTACTGCTGCACAATCACAAAGTCTGGAGACTTGTAAGAGAAAGTATGGTCAAAATTGTTGCAGCAGAGGCAGAGATATCCTATGGGTCAAGCACCAAAAACACTGGATCCTGCAGTTTCCAAAATGCAACTCAGTGGCATCTTTCAATAAACCTTCTCCGTCTGTTAAATGCCTGTCCTTTCAAACTCAATTCTCCCAGTTTATAATTTAAAATATTTGAAGTCTAAAGCCTAACCCTAACCTTGATATTTTCTCAGCCGTGACAATACTCCAGAGCTACAGAAGTCATAAGTGTTTTCACAGGCTGAGTAGTATTCCTGATAACAAGTACACTGACCTTTAAAAATAGTTAAGTGCCCCTTTAAGCAATAAACTCTAAAAAACTAAAACAAAAAAACGCATATTCTACATAAACCACACCAGCAGTCTGCCTACCTCCAGTGACCTCACACATGGGGGTGATGGGAGAATCGTCAGGGGGGACGCCTCCAAGGGGTTCGGGCTCCACCGAGGCGTTGCCAGGGATCCGCAGCACCAGGGCGAAGAGACGCTGGTCCCAGCGGAAGGGCTCCTTAGTCAGCTCACTGCCTGGCAGTGGGGTGGTCAGAGGCAGATGGAGCTGGACGGTGTAGGAGGAGACAATGACACTGTCAATGGCAGAGAAACCATGGATCATAACTTGAGACGATGTGAGAGTGCCGGTTAGGGTTGGACAATATGATGATACACAGTATGTATACACCAAGAGACGAGAGAAATTTGTCTCTTTATTCCCGAATTACTTTTCTCTTTAATATCATTGGCTGTTTTTGTCGCTAACATGATCGACCCCCCCACACACACACACTCACACACACACACTCACACTTTCTTTTCAGACATTTCTTAGGCAGACCAGGCTTTTAAATAACTATCAGGAGAGCTGCAATTCAAGTCAACCCTCCCCACCAAACGTCACTTGTTAACTTGTGCCCAGTCTGAACAGGCACAAGCCTGGAATTATCACTGGAGCCATAAATTAGACTGTGGCTGCGGAATCAATTTAATTGCATGCGTCTGACCTCCACAAGTTTACCTTCTCGGGCTACAAAACTGACTACACGACTTAATGGAGTTCTCTCCATCTCACAGGGAACGGCATCAGAAATATTCAACATGGATGGTAGATGGAGAGGAGATGAAAAATTACAGAGTGAAGAGCAGAAATAAATGAATAATTTAAGGTAGAGTGAGTAGAGGGAGTTACTGAGTCACTGAGAGGACAGCTTTAATCCGACTAGCAGACCACAGAGGAATCATCGTGGTTACAGCCCTTCAAAGGCAACACTACATGCTCACACAACCGACCTTTGTAGCTGTACTTCTGTATCATAATTAAAGTTAAAGATACTCGTCAATTATTGATTGACCGAAAAATTAAGCTGTAATTGCTTTGATAATCAATTGACCAACAAAAAATTTTGAAAAACTGATCAATTGTTCAGGCCATTTTAGCAAGAAAAAAAAATATCAAATATTTGCTGTTTCTAGCTTCTCAAATTTGAATTTCACTGTTCAATTTAGAATCTTTAGGTTTTACTGGTGGTCAGACAAAATCATCAATTTTCAAACACCTCATTGGGCTCTTGGAAACTACAATAAGCCTTTTTACACTGTGTCCCAAAATTTTAAAGACCATGGGATTCATCGGTAAAGCAAAACATAGGCGGAATAGTCAATGCCAAAAATAATTGTTAATTATTTTAGAAAAAAATGCCAAAAATTCACTGGTTGTGACATCTCAAATGTGCATGTGTGCTGTTTTTTTTGGTCTGTGATTTTAAATTGAAGATTTCTGCCCGTTTTGACTGTTGGTCAAGTGAAACAAGCAACACATATGTATCAACTTGGGCTTTTTGGAAACTGCAAGAGGCATTTTAACTTTTCTGCTGACACTTCACAGATCAATGTTGGAGCAATTCATCAAGAAAATAATTGATATGAATCATTTTTTTTGTTGCAGCCCAAATCCTGTGGGGGACTCAAAGGCTAAGACTAAAAAGCATTACAGTTTCAGTATCACTCATCTAAGGTAGAGATGTTTAACTAAGTGGTAGCTGACAGTAAGAAAGGTAAGATGATGCTGTGGGGCTGTTGTGTTTCAGTCATGGGATGATTCTAATTTTAACATACTTCATAAGAGCAGTGGCTCTGTGAATCTGAATCAAACTTTAGCCTCAGTGACAGAGCAGGAAAGGGTTTGATGCTTGTGTTAAAGTGAACTTTGTGGGATCAGACAGGCTCTTGAGTTGTCCTCCAACCAAGCAGGAAGCACTCCTGAATGGCTGGGACCTCTCGTCTCTTTGGAGATGTTGGCTGACCTCGTCTTGGACTCCGCCGCTGCTTGTCAACTTGTTGCCGTCGGTGATAGCGATTATGATGGCGGGTTCGAGGAAAAAGGGATTCCTTCCCTGCGAAGAGAAATTAAAAAAAAAAAAAAAAAAAAAAAAATAGATTTCACAATTAATTTTAAAAACTAAACCATGAGACCAGACAAAAGCAAATTGTCATATTAAAAAGAGTTAAATGCATTTATGCTAAATGCTAAATTCCTACTGGAATTTAGCACCTGTATATTTATAGCACTTAAACATCTGCGGCACAAATGAGCACATTTTAACTCTCCTTACATAGATCACTTACAGAGGATCTCTTTTAAATGACTTTGAGAAAGAGAGACCCTTAAATTGAGGGAATAGTAAATACAAAACAGGAAACGTACAGTCTTTAGTACAGAGTGACTATATCCACACCTCTGAGGCAAGTTTTAGTGTGTATCTGCAGCATACATTCACTCTATCCTGCACGATGGCAGAGTATATTACCTGAGGATCTATATGAAACCTCTTTTCTGCTAGGCCCTACAATATTTCACGACATCAGCACTCCAGACTGATAAAATGAAACTGGAGCAGCACTGCATCTATCACTATACCTCAGCCCCGGGGGGATCTGAACAGAGGCCACAGAAAAACTTGGCGAGTTAACCTCAACACAGCCCGACAAGTCCTGTCAGCAAACGGTCAGCACGCTGGCCCTCGCCGCAGAGTCGTACAGACTTCATAAAGGTGATCCTGTTCTGACAGCGCTGCAGTTACTAGTGGATGTGGATCCGCTCGGTTTGAACTCTACCTGTAGGCTGTGGTTTCTGCTGAATGATGGATTTGTCCGGTTACACAAACAGCCCAAAAGTAAACAGAGCAGGATACTACCAAGATCCACAGTGCTGTAGGTATCCATGACAACCTGGATATTTTTTTTTTTTCCCCTCTCTCTCTCCAAAATCCCTTTATGATATTGGGCACTTTCTTAGCATGCTAATGAGTAGGAGAAGAACTTAACTCGCCAGACGAGTGATGATTTCATCCATGTCACATTAGCTCACTTAGCTTTTACTGTTGCTATGCAATTAGGTGCTCGTCATAACATGGCTTAAAAAAAAAAAAAAAAGGCAAATACAGCGATTAAAATTAGATTTTGGGACATTGCATCATTCCGTATTGACAATGCAGAATCAGCCAGCTCTGCTCCTTTATTCTTGTCCACTGCAGTCTGGAACGTCAGTGTATTGTCATGTGTAGCGCTGGATCAATAAGGTCAAGTAACTGTTCGGTCGGTCGGCAGGAAAATGATCACCAACTACTTTGATAACTGATTAATCGTTTAAGTCACATTTTAAGCAAAAAATGTCAAACATCAGCTGGTTTTAGATACTCAAATGCGGTGATTTTCTTCTTCTTCTTTGTCTCATGGGATAGTCAACTGAATAACTTTAGATTTTAGGTTATTTCACAGACAAAAACAAGCCATTTGATGACATCACCTTGAGCTTAAGGGAACTGCAATGGGCGTTTTTTCCCCCCCCACTATTTTCTGACACGTTACAGGCCATATAATCAATTGACTCAATAAAAATTGACCAGTACATTAATCGATAATGAAAATCATTAACTGGAGCCTTAATCACGTGTAGATCTGTCTATGTAGTCGGCTACGGCCGAATCCATCTGAAGCAGCAGGAACTCTGGTCTGCTAACACAATGCTAGACTGATGGACATCCATTACAGCCTTGTTTATCACCCCTGCTGAAAATTTGACTTATGGCCAAACATCAACGGTCATATCATTTCCTCGCTCTCATCCTTTCTTGTCCTTTTTCTTCTGCTCTTTCATTGCTCTCTTAATTAAACTGATCAGTGTCATGATTACCCACTGGCTGGCACCCTCTCTTCCTCCTTACCCCTCTTCATCTCCTAGGGGAGAGTCATCTCAGATGCCTGGCAACCTGGAGGGCCCTTTGTTACTGTAGAAAGAAGCACTCCAGGGCAATATTAACTCCCCCACAGGCTTACTTTCCTTTGTCTTCTCCCTCCCTAGCTCTCTACCCCATTGAACATCTTATACCTTCAGCACTTAGGAATATGAAGATGAAAATTCAGTGTCCACTTTTTTTATATGACTTAAAGTGGAATGACAAGCAGAGGATGTTGAGTATTTATACAGGTCATTTCAAACGCAATGCCAACAAAAGACAAGGTACTGCGTCACTTTGGTTTGGCTTTGATTTACAGCTGTTGAATCAAACAGAGTTAAAAAACATACAACAGAAAGTGTATAGTAGTGATCAAAGTGCTGATGAAACCTTTGTTGGTTTTGACTGCTCAAAGAAAAATAACTGGAGGTCAAAAAGGCTCAGCCTGGCTGCTTTCCTGCTCGTAAACTTGAAAATGAGTTTCAGATCATTTTGTTTAGGTTCAGAGGAAATTTGGTTTATCACTAATATCATCTGCACACCATGGGTTTCCCAGTATCAATTTTAGTGTAAACATGGCTTTTACTTTCAAACAGTCAACCACACAGTCTGTTCATAAACAAAAATTTTTATGTAGAAGCGCACTTGTTCCACTTCCCTTGAAATATCTTTTCTAGCACATTGTTTATGCTTCACTTAAAAAGGAAACAAAAATAGTAACAACACAAAATATGACAACGGCTCACAGGAGGTGTGGTGCACCAGTGTTGTACTAAAACAATTAGTCAATTAATCAATTCGTCAATAGACTGAAAATTATTCAACAAAAATGTTGATAAACTGATTAACTCTTTTATCAGCAAAAATGCCAAACAATAGTATCCAGCTTGGTTTATATGAATGTAAACTGAACATCTTTGGGTTTAGACTGTTGGTTGGACATAATAAGCAATGTGAAGACATCTATTTAGGCTATGGGAAACTGTGATAGGCATTTTCTATGATTGAATATTTCATGATTAATTGCTTTTAAAAATAAAGACAGATAATAATAAAAATAATTGTCAGACGCAGCCCGTTAACAATGGTCATTATAACGCTTCTTTTCTAAAACATACTAGATACTGGTAATTACAACATCGGCTATGATATCAAAGTCAAATTGTGGATACAGGGGAGTGTACCCTCTACTCTGAAAGGGATCTTCTTCCAGTTGTGAGAATGCACGGCAGAGAGTACTGGCCATTAAATTACAATCACTGTCAAATCAATGTGTCATTAGAGGTCACCGGTAACCAATGCAGGACACAGTAACCTTGTGCTCTGCATATTCAGTTTGTCTTCACTGACGTGTGTGTGTGTGTGTGTGTGTGTGTGTCTGTCTGTCTCTCCATATCGTATGTGCCAGCCTGACAGCAGGGTTAGTATTTGACATTCAAATTCCCCAAGTGTGCCTGACATACATTATGTATGGTGTATGTATGCATTACTATGGATGATAGGGATCTTATATTTGTTACTCTGGAAATTCTAGTTAAACTTTCATTATTGCTCCCATGCTCCCGACTTACTTCCAGATTCTGTATCAACCACAAGTGTGCAGACTCTCCTAGCAGTCAAGCCGGGTATGGACTAGACTTTTAAGCTCGGTAATAAGGACTGTTCTGTTTCTCCGGCTGAAAACTGCACATTAATTTTCCAAACACTGGACAGATGACAAGAAAGAGGACACTACACGGTAAAGGGCGTGATGAAAGAAGACCGTCATGTGTTGCAGATAGGTCACAAGGCTTATGTGAGTAGCACTCTAAAATTACAAGCACAAATCGCACAATTTTGATCTGTTATACCTCATCTCACACAGCCTCACTTTCAACAACTACCTCCCTAAACTGGAAATTTGACCACAGAGACTAAACTGGTGATGTCATTAGGCAGCCCTTTCTGGATCTGGACCAGTTACACTGAATTAGTTACAGACTTTGTGGGCTAAACGAATATTTGTTGTAGGCTTCCAGCTGTGAATCAGGCCCACTCTGCTGTTCAGCTGGAGATGAGACTTGTCTCAAATTCACAAATTAAAACTGAGTTGTGCAATATAAAGACAATAACATCTGTAAAGTCCAGTTTAAAGTTAATTTCTTTTTTGACCTACTCTACCGGTCTCACATTGCAAAGCTTTTCCATGAATCTCCCAACATTAATGATCTTGTTAACAAAATAACTCGATGACTTTCTTGTGAAATAATCCTTATGGTTGTTGCAAAGTTGGTAGGAAAATGAAATTTATCCCAGTTGCAGAACTTTACACTATCCCAATCTCTGCATAAGTAGAACAACAGACATTCCAGTAAAATGTAAAAAAAAATGTCTTTTTCACAAAAAGCTTGAGAACATGCTTATCGAAGCACAAAAAGCCAGGGACTTTAAACTTAAATTGTCATAGAGACAATTCAAATGTTCTCTAGCAAGCTAGAAAATACACAAGCATTTAAACCAGTTAATGACTGGTTTAAATGTTCAGTTTGTGTTTAAACTATTATCAGGAAGCACTGATTCAACTTCATAATCATTTTGAAAATGGGACTGACGATGAGGCGTTTTGAATATTTTGTCCAGCACATACACGTTAATGAGGGTAGACTAAATATTAGAGACACCTCTCTGTATAATGCAATACAACCTCCACATTTGCCGTTAAGTTGCAACATTTCGCTAAAACTGTTTCAACAAAAATCAACATTATAAGCCTGATTAAAAAGTAGGATTTAAAGCAGATATGTTGCATTTGAGTGCATTAGTTTTAGCTATATCTGTGCAGACTTCATTAACCGTTAATCCCTACAAGGCTCTACGAGACCCTCAGATTTTAAATACATCATGCACTTCTGGGCCTTAATATTTCAAAGCTAATATGTAATCTCTCAACAACTAAAAACTGTCAGCATAAAGATATCCATAACTTAAGAGCACAAATCAAAGGCTGAACTCAGTGGTGAAATCAACAACGGATACTAACAATAAGTTGTTCCTGTTTTCTTTTGGTTTTTTTTTTTCTTGTTTCTGTTATGCTTGTGTCTTGAGCACATGACTGAAAGTGTGTGGGGTCACAGTATGCAGGTGGTTGATGCTTTAAGACTGGGGATAGGGGAGGGGTGGGGGTGGGTGAAGGGGGTCTGTGGGGGCATACAGCACCTTGCCATAGCACTTTCTAAACCCTGATTTCCTCTCTGGCCTCTTCAGTGCTACATACCTGTCCATAGTTGTCTATCCCAGTCACTAATCTATTGAGATTGAGTAAATCAAAAGCGGTCCTCAAGGACTGGCCAATAGTTGTGAGTCCAGTTGCTTGGAGGTTCCTCAGCTCTGTCATGAATGTGGCATGGCTCTCTTTCCATCCAGCCTTAAAACAAAAACAAAAACAAAAACAAAAACATTTGGTTAATAACATGCATGAAGATAGATAACTACCCCACTGTTGGGAATAAAAGGCAACTTCTACAGAAGTCAATGGTTAACTTGAGTGTTTTTATTGAGATTCCGAACTGATAAACATTTATATAGGTCGCTTCCTCTCTCTTTTCCCATGCCAATAAATTTGACAGCACAGCAGCCAAGACCTTGGTCTGTTTCTGCCAGGCTAGTGCGACCAGCCCGGGGTCATAAATAACAAAGTGGAAAAGTCGCCATGTGCGCCGTGACAATTTGGTCTAAACAATTAAAGTAGGCTAGTCTGTCACCCCCTCCCCTCGCCCCCCCTCCGCCGCTCCCCCCCCGCCCCAAAAGATATCACCTCGCTGTATAAATAACACCCAGAGTTCCTTGCTGCTCACACTGAAACAAAATGTCGGCCATGTTTTAAAAGGGGTATGAAAGCTCCTCCTGAAGATTTTCTCTACACAATTGATGTAGCGATCACAACGTGGTGGAGCGATGGAAGGACAGTCAATCTGCGCAATGTAAAGCTGGACATGACCCGAAAACAAACTCTACCTTTATCCCGAAGGGAACGTCTTCAAAATTTACCAACATATACCGGTCCCCTCGGCTCGCCGGATCTCTCCCTCTGAGCTGTGGAAATAGTAGAGAATTATTTACGGTTATCGAGAGATCAGGTTTGACAGGCGAGCTTTGCAACAGTACAATGATGATCTGGGGATCTCCCAGTATTAATGTGTCCCGTGGTTACAGTACCTTCATAAAAGTCTCAACAGCGCCTTTTGCTATGTCCAGATAGGTAGTGCCCAGATGGGTGCGCTGGTTCATTGAAGCGGACGTGTCTATCAGAAAAAGTAAAACGGGCATTGTGATGGTAATGACACGTTCTGCATGGACTTGGTGTCAGTACAACCGGCCAAAACGCAAAAAAATCTTTTGTTCTCCTGCCGCCTGTATCACCTCTCAGCTAGCTAGCTAGCTGGCTAACTGTCTGTCTCACACATTCTTTCAAAAAAGTGTAAGAATAGTGAGTGTAGAAGCCCTTTCCGGGCAAACTAAACTAAAAACCTCAAACCCTAGGGGCAGGTTATTGATTCACGAGGGATTTTGATAATTTTTACAATATTTTGCAAATATTCCTAAGTTTCATAGTAACAAAGTTCCCCCTCACAGAGAGTCCCTGCTTCTCCCTACACTGAATGCGCTGTGTCTTGTCCACAGCTTTTAACCTAAGCTCCGCGCCTGACCCCGCCCCCCAAGCGGTCTTTTGGCGTCACATGTGAGAATGCTCGCCGCTCATTGGCCGTCTGAAGGCGCTCATTACCATATCCAAATAAGGCCAAAGCCGAGCGTCTCATGCGCATGCTTGCTTGCCCGAGAGGCAGGAATGCAAGGAAAATATTCAGTACATGCATTTTGTGTTAAAAGAATATAACATATGTGGCGACGCACTCCTTGTCGGAGCATTGCCGCAGTTGTTTGAGTGCATATGATTTAGGAATGGGCCAGTGTCCGCCCTGAGAGATGATTACATAATCAACATTTACTTCATCCAATGCACGGGCGTGGGCTACTGTGAAAGACAACCCTTGAGGACTGTGGAGAGCAAAACTGACGGCAAAGATAGACAATATCAAACAAAAACAAAAAACAAAAAATTCCCAAAAAAACCCCAAAACTGTGATATATTAACCAAGGAATGCACCCGGGGTGCACAGAAACTACTCGCTGGCACCTGGGCACTCGGTTTTCATATGATGACCAAATAAAGACAGTGCTCTCTGCGAGACGATCTGAAGGAAAACAGGTTTAGCTGAATAGTCGCTGCGAGGGACTGACGTGCGCGCACGCACTCGCACAGCCTGCAGCTCGAAGATGGCTATACTTTGTCCTTGTTTCCCATGTGTGCAACGAGCCGCATGCTTAGATGAGCATTATCACATTAAAACTATTTAATACGTGATATTTATTAAAGTAGATGTAACTGATTCTGCTTTCCCCACACAAACATCATGTGTGATTGCGCGAGATAAAATACGTTTCAACTCATGTACCACACACTCATTTCAATTGAATCTCCAACAGCCTGCACAACACCCTGACTGATTTGAGTCCACTCCTAATGCCACATGACACTCAGCCAGACGTGCACGATTGTGCAACGCAATTTACATAATGTAGCTCCTTGGAAAATATCATCACTTCCGCAAAAATAAGAGGAAACCATCCGGCGGCTAGCGATAGGAAAGAGGAGAAAGGGTCTATTGCCTCTTGTTTGACACGAGTTCTCTGGAGCAAGACACACACAACAGTTCATTTTCCGGTTTTTCCCTGACGCGTTTTTCAGAATAAAATCATTTATGTGGCTGGTGTAAACAACCCCGGGGTTGAAACACTACACAAGTTGTATTGACATTTATTGCCGGTGTGAATCAACCGATTATGTAGTATGCCTTGAGTCTGTGGTGGAAAGTTAACCGAGCAGCCCACACTTTAGGGCTGCAACTGTATTTATTCCATTATCAAATGCCAGAGAGTAGAGAAAATTGTCTGCTGCGATTCTCAGCAGCTCGGTGTAACATCTTCAAATGTCTTGTTTTGTCTGGACGACAGTCCAGAACCCAAAGATATCCGGTTTAGTATCATAGAGAGAAACCCGCAGGAAAAGAGAAACAAATGCACCGAATCTTCACATCTGAAAGGCTAGAACTAGCCAACATTTGGCACTTTTGCCACAACTGCTCCATTTTAAAAATAGTTCCTGATTATTCAAGTAATTTACTCAAATATCTGACTTCAGAACAAATTTTGGATGCTTAAGTATTTCCATTTCTGCTTACTCCGACAAGTAAAAATTTAAGCTTGAAATATTAAATTTGAACACATGACTTTTACAAGTAATGGAGTATTTTTTACATTGTGGCATTACTTTTACATATGTGCCTTGATTAGAGTAAACAGTTACATCACAACTAAAAGATATTCTCTATATAACTAATTTCCTCTCTATTATTTTGACTTCATTATGTTTTCATTTTTCTCTTGTTGAATTTGCAAAGAGAAGGTATTTTTTTCAAATTTCACTCGTTTTATGTTATATTACAAATAGGTTACAATTTTTTTTAAATCGTTTTCCCAGTCTTATAATATCTTTATCACAACGTTGTGCTTTTGTTGCTCCAAAAAGTTTGCCCCTAAAATACCTATATATTCATAGTTTTTTTTTTTTTTAAATACATCATACCTTTACTTACCTTACTACTTTTTCACCTTTATTCTGAAGTCAAGACAAAATGTGACCGGAAATATATTTTCTCGTGTTTCACAACTTTTCGCAAACAACCAGCTACATAATGTGTTACATTGTAGCGTTTGATGATGTTATCACACATTTAATCACCTCCATAGATAATATGTATTAACTATTTGTTTCACGATAATACTTTACTTGGTTAAAAACGTTGCCAAAACACATAGGATTGTCAATGGGGTTTTATTATGAAAGTCATAACCGGAAATATGATGTGTTTTTTTTGTCGCCAAAGATCCTTGATTACTATCATTGGTGCTTGAGTGAAAATTTGTGAAGTTAAAAAAAATAACCTAAAATAAACCTCAGGTTGTTTGTCTTTGACATCAAGGCACCTCAAGTTAAAGGCCTCATGTGTCGCTTTCATTGTATTGAATACAGTAAGTTGGGAAGGAGAGGAGTTGTTTTTCATTACATTTTCAAGTCAGACAGTTGTTTGAATAAAGATCGGTGTCATCAATGCATCAGTGTGTTCTGCTTTAATACATTCTACTGGTAATGACATGGCTGTTGGTTTCTATTCAGTGACAATGCGGTCACAGATGTTGCTAAACCACATGGGTATCTCACCTTCTAAATGCTAGTAATATAGTGCCACGAGCATCTGACTTTCTAATAAGCCATCAGCTCAGCAGTTATAAATGCTAGGAAGTCCTAAACAAAGGGCACTAATGCTATCTTTGTTATACAGCACAAATTTTGTTACGAATGTTTATACAGTCATTAATAAAGGTTACAAAGGTTTCCCACTTTCATCTTTCACTGTATCCCTTCAAGTCTGCAGCTGTAAATGTTAATAAACTGTTAATAAATGTATTCCGCCGGGATGGCCTGCAGCCCTTTTCTATAGGGCAAGTGGTCTTCCTGATAAGTTAATGAGCTGGCTAAACAGACGAAGCAAGAATCACGGTGGAGGATGAGTTTTATGGGCAGAAATATGTGTCGTAAGAACCGGAATTTTGAATCATTTATATTTGAATCTGAATTGCTCTACTGGAATAACTCCATTGAAGGACTGTCTCACTAAAGCGCAAAGAATACGTATAAAGAAAGCTGCATTATAGGAAATGTGAGATCTAGTTTTGGGGAAACTGGGGAGCTTTATGGAAGTGCAACACTAAATCGCGACCTGTTCAATAAAGCCATTTATTGCAGTCTATAAACCCTTTATAAAATTTGCTTTGTTAGACAGGGGTACCATTGTGATAATTTTAATAATTAGCTGCTATTTCATGTCATTGTTCATTTTAGATTCTACGATTTGTATCACACATTTAAATATTGTAGCTATATTACAGCTGTAAACCCATTATTAAGAGTGTCTTATTAAAACGTGCTACCATTATGATTATTTCAGTAATTAGCTGCTATTGTTTAATGTCATTGTTCATTCAAGATTCTGCTATTTGCATCATACTTTTAAATCTTTTTATTAGAGTCTCAGATTTTTTTTTTTTATTACCACAAACCTCCTTTGTGTGCCGAAAATTGCACTAATCTGAAGATAAAGTACCTCTTTAACACTGCATTTATTTCATTTTGTAAACCCTTTATAAAGAGCACCTTATTTAAAAATTAGCACTATTTTGATTCTTTTAATAATTTGCTTTTTTTTCTTTAAATCTGCTCAGTAGATTAACAACAACTTTCCTTTCTACGAGGAAAGTTGTAGTAATCTGAAAAGGGAAGTACCCGCATCGACCCTCTTGAACGCGGCGACGCGTTTACTCTACGTTTCTGTCAACATCCTCGCGATAGTTCGGCGCAGAAATACGGTTTCGAACTTCGGCATCTGCGGAACTCTCCGCTTCCGTTGTCCCCATTCTCGTGAGATCGTACGTGACTCACCGCCGGAGCTAGGGGGCAGAGGAGAGAGCTCGGCGAACACAAACAATCGTTTGCCGCCCCGCCGCGCGTAATTGGTGGATTCGTGCGTCCGTCCACATTTTGTGTGAAACTGACCAATGAACGCTCAGAAAAAAAACGAAAAAAAAACCTCTGAGGCCCTACCCATCAATTTAGAAAAACGCCGCAGTTTTTCATTCGGTCCTCAACGGAGGGGCTTGAAAAAAAATGGAGGGAAATCGGACAGGCATAGAGGCTTTAGCAGATGTTTTGAAAAGTAGCGACGAGGACGACGGGGCTTCGGAGACGGAAGGGTTTGATTCCTACGACGAAGAGGAATACCCAAATAATTTGGGTCCAATTGAAGATGGGTAATTCATGAACTATACTATATAGTATACTATAATACACTACCATAGTCATGAACTTTGTTTGACAAACTTGACTGACCATTAAAGGGTTACTCTTGATTAAAAGTCATCTTATTTCTTGTGGCCTGAAGTCATGTCAAACAGCAGTATTAGGCTTTCTTGGCCCAACTGTTGAGCGTCTATGGGATCAAATAACATAATCATGATCACACAGGCATCCATGAAGCAGGTACCTCCCTAACATTCCTCTTAGGTGTGAATTGTTGTGCGTGGGGGATCTGGAAGAACAAAGGAGAAAGGGGTGAGAACTCTCTTTCAATGACCTTAGTAGTAGTGAATGCCCTAAATTTTTATTTTTTATTTTTTTATTATTACAGAGAGGATTCAGAGCTGCCAGAGCCCAGTGAACCACACGCAGCATCTCTCCAGCAGCCACCATCTCCTTCTCTGCCTGCCACCACGGCACAGGGGCCTCCACCACGGCCATCGCCACCAGCCCGGCCAGCGAAGAGGTCCCGCGCCCCCCGAGCACAGGAACCTTCCCCGCAGCAACCGGCGCCCCCACCGACACAGCATCCGGCTCCACTGTCTTGGAAGACAGACAAGGATCCAGACACCGCTCCACATGTCTCAAGGTTTAAACCGGCTCGGACACCAGGCGTACAGCTCAGCTCCACCTCCACATATACACCCCTCGACCTCTTCAAACTTTTCTTCCCTGTACCAGCGGTACAAACACTGTGCCAAAACACAAACAAGCAGGCTGCTAAAAAGATATCACAGGGAAAGAAGTACAAATGGACAGACTTGGACGTAGGGGATTTTTACAAGTACATTGGGCTGCTTCTGTACATGGCCATGGTAAAACTTGACAGTATCGTGGATTACTGGAGACAGAATCACCTTTTTTCTTTGTCTCTTCCATCACAGATCATGCCACGGGACAGATACAGAACAATATCTTGGAACCTTCATCTCAGCGACCCTGATGAGGATGTCCATAATGACAGGAAAAAGGGCACAGACCACCATGACAAACTGTTCAGGCTAAAACCCCTGATGGACACCATCAAGGACGCATGCAAGTCATTTTATCATCCCTACAGAGACCTGACCGCGGATGAAAGAATGGTTGCCTACAAGGCTAAAACTGGGATGACCCAGTATATGAAAGCAAAACCCACAAAGTGGGGATACAAGCTGTTTGTCTTGGCTGATCCAAGGAATGGCTACACAGTGGACTTTTCAATTTACACCGGCAAAAGTGACATCCCTTTCGGACATGGCCTGTCCTACGACGCTGTGATGTCCCTTGTGCAACCAAGTTACCTAGGCACAGGCTACCACATTTATATGGACAATTTTCATTCTAGCCCCAAGCTCTTCAGGGCTCTCCATGAGTGCAGATTTGCCGCCTGTGGGACTTACAGGGAGGACTGCAAGGACACTCCTCAGACAGACCTAAACGCCCTCACAAAAAAATCAGAGAGAGGCTCCATAAGGTGGATCCGGGATGGCCCCATTGTCTATGTGAAATGGATGGACACGAGGGAAGTATCAGTCTGCTCCACAATTCACACAGCACACTCTGGTAAAACTGTACAGAGGAGGGTGAGACAACAAGATGGCTCCTGGACAAAGGTATCAATCCCCTGTCCCACACCAGTTATGGAGTACAATGCACGCAGGGTTGGACTTGATCAATCAGACCACCTCATTCAGTATTACTCTGCACAACATAAAACAATGCGCTGGTACAGAAACCTCTTTTATCATTTTCTGGACATTGCCACCACCAACAGCTTCATTATTCACAAGGAACTCTGTCTGGCCCAGCAAGCAAAACCCATGACACGCAGAGCTTTCATGGAGGAGCTGACCGCTGAGCTCTGTGGCAAGCCTCTCCGCACAGCTCCCGCCCGGGCCCCTGCAGGTCATCTTCCTGTGCCTATCGCCGATGTCTGTGCAGCGAGCCCCAGCGCGAGAGCCACCATGGGACGCAGGAGGTGTGAACACTGCCATAGTCAAGGGCGCCGAAAGGACACGCCCTGGAAATGCAGGGAGTGCGATGTTTCCCTCTGCCTACAGCTGGACAGAAACTGTTTTGCAGCATGGCATGAGCTGAAAAAAATGAGACATGAAAACATATACGTTATGTAAATATTGTGCATATTGAGTGGGGTTTTTTTTCCTATAGAGTAAATATTTGGTTTTAAAAAAAAACTGTTGTAATGCTCATTTTTCCTTTGCACACATCCCATCAAGGTGAATATGTAGTATGAAGTCAATATTCAGTCCCAGTTAGTGTCAGTCCCATTAATATTTGGTGAAAGTGAGATACAACGCCTCTCCTATAAAATATATATTACAAAATTTCATGTTATATGCAAGTAACTTTTTTAAAAGGTGAATTTAAGAAGATATGTAACAATTGAGAAAATGTCCTTTGACCCCACGGGGTAAGGGCACTAATTGTGGTTTATATACCTTTTATAACCACTTTATAAAGCATAACCTATTAGAAAGCGGTCAATTGGATCTTATAAACCCTTCATAAAAAGTGCCTTGAAAAGTGGTACCATTTCGATTATTTTAATAATTAGGTTGTTTTTTTGATGTCATAGTTTAATTACGATTCTGTTATTTGCATCCTACTTTTAAATCTTATTTTTAGAATCTGAAACGTGCTCCATTACAGATGACCACAAAACCTCGTTTTGTAAGTTTTTAAAAAGGCGAGTTTCAGAGATGCCGCTTTAATTCTGGAAATATGGCGGCAGAAGTCCGACAGGAAGTCTTATTTTGTTGACCGGAAACGCTCGGCGTCCAGCTGACGGTGGGAGTGTGTTTCTCTTGTCAGCTGACTGTCAGCGTCTCCGTCAGGCGTCACAACACCCGTGTGCTGCTTACCTGCCAGCGTAGATCAGCAGCCCCTAGCCGAAGCGCCGCCGTCGGACTAGGGAGGGTTATGTTTCCCGGAGCCAGAACCGTACACGGAGGTTTGTGCACCACCGACTCATGGCGGCCGAAATTCAACCGCAGCCGCAGACTCGGAAGCCATGTCTGCTGAGCAAAATCGAGGCTTTCCAGGAGGTCGTGAGCACGGCGGTCATCATTCCCAAAGAAGACGGCGTTATCAGCGTTTCCGAGGACAGGTAACATCCAAATATTCGGTTCATTTACAGCCGCCACCTGCCTCCTTTTGCCCCCAATCTTACCCCCTTCCGCACTCGGTCATTGACTGAGCTTTGGGATAGTTATTTCAAAAGCGTTTGTTTTGGAAAACGGGGTTGTCCAACATTTCTAGAAAAGTGTCAACTGACAGTCGTTTGAGCGACTTACACGTTGTTTTAGCGACAGTGTGGGTTTTAATTTAATTTCATACATATTTTTTTTAACCGTTGACCGAGCAAGTTAGAGACAATAAATCATATTTGACTGCGGGCTGGGATCAGGTTTAAAAGTGGCTAACGTTACTAAGCTAGCTACCAAAAATGAACCCATTGGGGGGGGGGCGCTCTGCTCTGTGCAGTTTGATTTATCGGTGCTTTTGGTTTTTGTCCAACAGAACAGAGTTTCTCAACCTTCGGGTCCCTAGTTAGACGATGAGTCTTATTTCTCCATTTATTCGCCCAGTTTTTCCACCTGCTTGGGGCTGTGTGTGTGTGTGTGTGTGTGCGTGTGTGTGTGTGTGTGTATATATGTATGTATATTCTTTGGTTGCCAAGAGAGTGTCTCCAGAGTACTGACATCTGCAAGTGCTGGAGGGTGGGTGTGAGCCTCTGTATGTTCAAAGGTTGCATGTGCTGTAATGCCTGTTTTACCTCAGTCAATGTGCCCCCTGCGTCTCGGTTTTCTGTAATTACCGAGATTTAATCATTTATGCTCTACAACCAAGCTACAGTTTATGAGTCACAGCCCTGGTACATTTGTACATTCATTTGACTGACATCTGATTGACGATTTTATCACGATTAAATTTCACCCACTGGTAAATATCAATCCTCGTGGGAACAATGATGCTGGGCCTTGGACCGAAGAATTGCTGTTAGGTCGGGTGTTAAGTCTTGTAGTGGAGATTCAAAGCAGGTCACAGAGGTGACCGTCGGCTGTCGGCCGCCGGCGGTGACTTTGGAGAGTATCCTCTCATTGCATTTCTCCGAATGCACATGCTCCTGTACATATTTCCCCATTTTCACAGAAATACTGGCACTTGGGCAACCGCAGATTCTTCCCAGCGGAGCCTGGGAAGCGTGCAGCTTCGCTGTCACTGATTCGCCTCTCGAAAAGCTAAAGCCTCCCAACATGTGTGCAGCCCATCTTTTCCTTGTGGGCTTCAGGGGGCCAGTGAGAGCAACTGGAAAAAGTGAGAGCAAGTAACCACTCAGTGAGGCTGTGATCTCTTTCTTTCAAAAAAAGGTCGATTTCAGATCTCAGGGAATAGAGCTACTCCTGAACTGTCTTACAACAGAGCCAGCACGCTGCTGAGTGGTAAATTACATCTTTGTAAATGTTGAGGATTAAAGTTTTATTGTTATTATTACAGCAGTTATGATTTCATTATCACTAACATCACTATAAATGTTATCGTGGAGGTGAAAATTAGTGGCCCATTGCCTCAGCTGATTTTAGTCTGGACCTGTTGCTGTTGTACGGGGGACGGTGGTTAATGTAGAAGCGGCGGGGAGTCTGATGTGAACCCAGAGGAAGCTGTGTTTACGGTCTTGCCTTGTTGGTACTGAATAAGGAAAACCTTTCAAAGAGAAACTGTAGCCTGGTTATTACTCATAACCCAGAGTGACTGGAGAAAGCTACACATGAAGAGTTTTGCGTGTCGCCTCAAGACGCGGCGAGCGCTCTCAGTAATGCCAAAACGTGTTGGTCTCACTCCACAGGGCGATTCGAGTATGGCTGAAGAGAGACAGCGGTCAGTACTGGCCCAGTGTCCACCACACAATGTCATGTAAGTATTCTTGCAAACTTTTTCTGTGTGATTCATGGCCTTTGTTCTCAGAGCAGAGACAGAGACATACTGTCACTATATAAGTCATGAATATGTGTGAATATCTAATTTTAGTCAGCAGAGGTGTCCAGATAACATGCACCTCTTGGCACAGGCCCGTTGTTCATTCCTGTTTTTGTTCACTCTTCCTCTGTGTTTGCTTTCATTCTGAGCAAGCATCTTTCCTCATCATGACGAACATAACGAATCACACAATTCAGTTCAGTTCAGTTCAGCTCAATTTTATTTATATAGCGCCAAATCATGACAGAGGTTACCTCAGGGCACTTTTCATGTAGAGCAGGTCTAGACCATGGTCTTTATAGTTATATTTACAGAGACCCAACATTCCCACATGAGCAAGCAGTTGGCGACAGTGGCGAGGGAAAAAAAAAATCCCTTTTAACAGGTAGAAACTGTGAACAGAACCCGACTCATGGTGGGTGGCTGTCTGCCCCGACCGGCTGGGTTGAGAGAGTGGGAGGGAGAGAGATGGAGAGAGAGAGAGGGAGGGAGAGGGAGAGAGATGGAGGGAGAGGGAGGAGAGGAGAGAGATGGAGAGAGAGAGAGGGAGGGAGAGAGAGAGAAGGGGGGGCATAGCACAGTAGACGTATAACATAAAGATGTGTAACAATAATGAGACTAATACAACTAATGATTATAATAATAGGGTGAATAATAATACTAATCAAACTAAATATAGTAATAGATGATAATGATAATAATTGAAGCAGTGGGTGCTGAGCAGGATCATCGGGGCAGTAGGTGGTTTGCGGTCACAGATCCAGACTCTCTAGCACCAGGGGCAGAAATACCCGCAGAAAGCGACAGCGGGAGGGAGGCCAGAGACGAGAAAGCACAAAACTACGGGAGAGAGGAGAAGTCAAGTTAGTAACGAGCACTGATGCCATATGAATGCGTGCAGATGGAGAGGAAGAGGAGGAGAGAGGAGCTCGGTGCATAACGGGAAGTCATCCGGCAGTCTAGGCCTATAGCAGCGTAGCTAGGGGATGGTTCAAGATAAACCTGAGCCAGCCCTGACCGTAAGCTTTATCAAAAAGGATGGTTTTAAGCCTACTCTTAAACGTGGAGAGGGTGCCTGCCTCCTGGACCAAAAGTTGAAGATGGTTCCACAGTAGAGGAGCCTGATAACTTAAGGCTCTGCCTCCTGTTCTACCTTTGGAGATTCTGGGAACCACAAGTAAGCCTGCATTCTGGTAGCGCAGTGTTCTACCGGGGTAATAGGGTACCGTGAGCTGTTTCAGATATGATGGTGCCTGACCATTAAGGGCTTTGCATGTGAGGAGGAGGATTTTAAATTCTGTTCTGAATTTTACAGGGAGCCAATGCAGAGAAGCTAACACAGGAGAAATCTGATCTGTTTTCCTAGTTCCTGTCAGTACTTGCGCTGCAGCATTCTGGATCAGCTGGAGAGTATTTAGAGATTTGTTGGGACAGCCTGATAATAAGGAATTACAATAATCCAGCCCAGAGGTAACAAAAGCGTGGACTGGTTTTTCTGCGTCTTTTTGGGAAAGGATGTGCCTGATTTTTGCAGTGTTACGTAGGTGAAAAAAAAGCAGTCCTTGAAATTTGCTTTATGTGAGAGTTAAAGGACCTATCCTGATCAAAGAGAACTCCGAGATTCCTAACGGTGGTGTTGCAGACCAGGGCAAAGCCATCCAGAGTAACTTTATCATTAGATAAAATCTTCCTGAGGTGTTGGGAGCCAAGCAGAATAACTTCAGTTTTAACAGAGTTTAACAGCAGAAAGTTGCTGGTCCTCCGGGTCTTTATGTCCTCAAGGCATGCTTGAAGTTCAGCTAACTGATTGGTTACACCAGGCTTCATTGACAAATACAATGAATGAATCCACTTCTCAGAATCACACAAAAGCGTGGAGTTTACATACATATTAGACTTAGTGTCTGAGCTCCAGTAGGATTATTCTCTCTGCTCGCTTCAGTACTGCAGTGCCGCATGTCTGTGACACTGTTTGTCCATGTTTCCCTCCAGTTGTGCAACTGAAGGAAATCCTATGCCACCATCAGCAAGATCTGTGGCTTACAATAGCAGTAGCAGAGGTTGCGTGCAGTATGTTAAACATTTTAGTTCACCGAGAGGAAAAACTGAAATGACTCTGCAGAAGAAAACACAGTAATCGCTATTTTCCAGATTTACAGATAGGGGAATTAAAATGTATTTTCAGTTTTTATCTCAATCTGAGTAACTTAAAATGTGACGAACTGTAATTGAATGATTTTGATCTAGTTCTTCACTAAGTATGAGTTTTTCATACATAAAGCGGATCGCTGTGTTGCCTCATTGCAAGTTTTTACATTTTTTTTTTTTATGCTTTCTTGTAACTTTTAGATGAGGTGAAATTGCAGGGACTTGGGTACCCACATTTATTTTATTTTTTTTTTTTTAATCTTCTTAAACCTCAGCCAGCACATCCAGGAAATTGCGAGAGCACACCGTTTTCCAGAATAGTTCAACTGTCAACATAAATGTCTAAATTATCTACAGCACATCCATTTTGGGGGTTATTTTTACCACATTAAATCAGCCAAACGGGGCTTCAGCAGGAAGGAAGCTCTTTAGAGATTTGTACTGTCTAACACTGAACCTTTCTAAAACCAAAATATATTGTTGTTTTTTGTGTAAGAATCGAGAAGAAAAAGTGTGAAAGTGGAACACTGCTGGTGTAATTGTTTCTTCATGATGATGACACAACAGTTTTGCTGTTTTTGAGAGAAACATGCTTCATTATAGACAAATACAGATTCTAATATTTTTTTTACCTGAGGCTGTTGACAGTTGGCATTTTTGCTGCTATTCGTGTATGTTTCAATGAGAAAAATTGTGATATAAAAAATACAGTATAAACAATGATGCAGTAGTAGAGTTAATTTTCTTTTTAATGAGATATTGTTAAAATAAACCGGATGAGCAAAAGAAAAACACAATACATTCTGCTTCAGAGAGCTAAATCAACACTGACTGAAAACTGTTTTGGGTGCTGAGCAATCAGCCCAGAGGGGGTGGATGGAATAATAAAGGCGCCCGTACGTGACTATTGTGAAGATGTGAATGCTTATGTGTTGTTGAGACTGTTACGCAGAGATGATAATTCAACTCTGTGGTCGTTTTGAAGCCTTGGAACACGCTGAAAACGAGTCCTTCCTGCACAGCTGCACCAAGGCAAGTTTAATAGCTGGCGGACATCATTTACCAATGTTCCTGGTATAAAGTGGATTGCATCAGACAGGAAAGACACATTAAGCTCAAATGATGCACATTGAGTCAGAACTCATGAAGCATGTGCACTACTACAATCAGACTGATAAATCTGGCCGACATTATCAGCTGATTTTACTGGATATGTTGGCTGATTAGTAGCAAGAACATTGCAAAACAGAAATGCCAAGGTTATGTTTGAGGTAATTTCGAAATACCGTTTCCATTATATAATTTTTCCACCATAGAGTACTGGCGGGTTTATTTTTTCAAAATAAAATATGATGCTCAGTGATTATCTTGGTCAAAATTCTTAAATAACTAAATTTAAGGGATCCGTATTTAAAATTTGTTTATTTAATTGTTTTTCTGTGGGTATTAACAACTGAAATTCATCAGGTATATTGTTATCAGATTTTTTTTTAAAACTCTGCCTCAAAACTTCAGTATCGGTCGGGACCCTATCAGTATCACTATGGGTTGTTTTTTTTTTATGTTTGGGGAATTGTTTCTGAACAATATCCAAGAAAATCTTAATCCTCTTAATCCACTCTCTAGCTTTTCTAGAGCTTTCAGTCGCATCTCATGGCCTTTTTTCAGTGTAATTGCAGTCAACTGTGCAAACTCCATCCCCTGAGGAAGACTGTGAGACGCAGCTAAAAGCTTAAAAAAGGAAACAAGTGACCTTGAGAGGAGTTCCTTTGTCAAACGACTGTCTCCAAGGTCGAGAATGAACTTGTAACCCTGAATTATCATTGTGGGTAGTTTCACTGCCAAAATTCTTATATCACTGTTGGCTTTCAAAAACGGAAAATAACGCTGGGAAATGTACTGCAGCAGAACAGAAACTGCAGTGACAATGGTATGACCTTAATAATATAAATGTACTTGTAAAAAAACAGCAATTTTTTCCCCCCAAAATAACATTAACATGCGCGCACACACACATGCAGGCAGAGTGTTCACTGTTATTCTTGTTTGTCTTTTTGTCTCCAGCGTCGTGCTCCTGTATGTCCTTTAACCCAGAAACCAGGAGGCTGTCGGTGGGGATGGATACTGGAAGTATCTGTGTAAGTCCAACCAGCAACCTGCTTCCCTTCCAAACACAGACCTCTGGCCTTTTTTTCTTTCCTTCACTCAGCTGAGGACTGTTTACTGTTCTTGCTGTTTTGGGATACATAACATTGCAGTAGGTCTTATTTTTGTTAGTACTTTTGACAGGAAACTCTGGGGATTATTGGAGTGGAATGCAGTTCTTGAGTTGTATGTGTTTTGGTGAAAATGTTGGCTGCTCTTCAGTGCAACAGGAATGTTTCTGGTGAGAGTGTTTGTTCAGTTGGAATGAGAGTTTTTTCAGGTCACTGTGAGCTAACACTTGGTGAGACAGGAAAACCTCTGAACTTTGTGAAATTTCATCTTTTCTCTTTAGGCTGTGTAGAGGTGGTCTGGAAATTAGTAGTTTTTTTAAAATGGACAGAGTTGTTGTTTACTTAGTCTTTGGTCAGATTTTAGATTATTTTAATCCTAATTTTAAAACAGTTGAGGATGATGTGAATGTTGTTAGTTTTGCAGGTATTATACAGAGCAAATTGCTGGACAAATTAAAATTTAGATCTGATGATGGTTCTAGATGAAAAGTTAAGGGATCGCCAATCAATGAGTCAATCTGGACAAAAGTGGTAGACCGACCTGCCAACAGACCAATATTACCATCCCTGGAGCCTCAGTGCTAGCACAGCTAGTAAAAATTCCGATCAATCCCCAAAATGCAGGCATTTGAAAGAAATTAAAAGACCAAAATTACAAAATTATTCTGCTCTGATTATGTTTCAAAGTAATTTGCCCAAGTAATGGAAGGGCTGAAGGATGCCGTTGTCAGTTGGTCATGACTCTGGTGGCTGCTCGCGAGACTTTAGACTGGTAGTCTTGTTTGTTTTTTAAGTAGTTGTAGTAGTATATGACAAATGACAAAAGTATTTTATGACAAACAACTCTTGGCATGACACAGTACCGGCCAGTCTATTCTAAGAGACAACATTTACAATTGTCCAGTTTTTGTTTTGTGGTTTGACAGTTTCACATTGGGAGTCCTTTCTTTTGGAACTTCAGTTATTTGCAATTTTTAGATAGTGAAGGTGGAAAGTATTTATTTTTCCTAAGCCTATGGCCTACGCTTCAAATATAATCACAGTTTTAAGGAAAATTTGAGACTTTTTCAAAAGCTTAGGAATTGCATATCATATGCAACACCGCATACAGTTAACAAACATGTTATTGAAATGTGAATAGTATACTTCCCAGTCATAGATTAACTTGGAAACCTGAGTCATTGACCTCAGTCAGTGTGAACATTTATTTCCGCTTCCTGTCTTTCAGGAGTTCATCCTGTCAGAAGACTACAACAAGATTACCCCAGCACGCACATACCAGGGTGAGAGAGGAAGTGTGTGTGTGCATGTATGTGTGTACGTGTGTGAAATAGAACCAAAATGATACCATTGTTAGTTTGTTTTGAAACTTAGAAATGTAGTCTTAAAAGTCCTGAAAAAGTGGTGAAGTGTACAAACAGTAGTCCTTGATTTCTTGGCAGGTTCTTTTCTTATGTAGTCACGTTACTTCAGTTGCAAAATTAGACACCTTGATGTAAAACCCAAAGCCAAAGCCAACTTTATGCCTACCTCCACATTCACCCGGAATTTTAAGCTTACCTTTTAGTAAACGACCCGGAAAAATGTAGAGAACATCTGAGGTTAGGTGTATGTAATTTCTGAAGGAACAACATGGAAACAATACTGCTCTGACACTAGCAAGGCAGTTGAGATCTAGTTAAAAATTATTCATTCAGAAAGCAAGATGACATATAAAGTATTGGACCCACCGACTAAGTTTACCTGGCATTTTTCATTTACACATGAGTAACTTATGAGTAAAATGCATCAAACATGAAGTTCGTGTTCTACATATTGTTATTTCAGTTTGCCCAGTGTTGTTAAAGGTTGATAAAATTAAATCATTTTACATCGGGGACATTTTTTTGCTTTCAAAAGAAAAAACCTGAGAAGAGCTTCTTTATATTATACACTGTTATAATTCAGAGAAACCCTAATGAATAGAAAAAAACATTTTAAGTTATATTGTATATATTATATTGTATTTTTTTTTTTAATAGAAAAAGGACGTGTGTGTGTAGGATTTTAAAATGTCTACAAAAAATTTAAGATGCTCTAATAAAAAAGGAGCTTTAAGTTAAACCATTTCAACAAGTAATAATCTGTCTTCTGTCCTAATATAAAAAAAAAACCAAACATATATTGCCACTGCCTGTATCATATATACTTTAATCTTCAACTTTACTTCTAAATTTCAGCAATTCTCTGAAAATCTCTGGACCAAGTTATTTATCATTATGCAATGAATTTTTTACTCAGGCAGTTTCAGGACAGGTCATTGCTTATAAGGTCTGCTCAGCTCTGTGTATTTAAGGCTTTGAAAACTCAGCCGCCTGAGGAATGTTTGCTCTCTGGCAGGGTTCATAATTCATTTCTTTCTTTTGAGTATAACTCACTCAGAAATAACTGGACCAGAGCACCGCTGATCGATCACAGCCTCCACTACATTAGATGTTCTTTTTTATCGTGTGAATGCACATAGGAAAAATTGGTTACTGCTGAGTGATATTCACAGTTGACCTTTAATGTTATGTGTTTCTCTGTTCTTATGTAAAGATCTGTACCACATGTCCTTCTGTCATGTGTGGCTGTGTGTACTGTGATACTGTAAGATCTAAAATAATGTCGCTGCACCAGTGTCAAACAGATTCCTAGATCTTTTCATGAAGAGGACGGTGGTGCTGGGCTTGTTTTCCCCTGTAGCACCATCTCTCTGCTTCCAAAATGAGGTGTTAAATGAGTTTTCTTTGCAATTTCAGACCTCTAAATATGTTGACTATACGCTGTTTTGAAATTCCTGGCATCATCCTACCCAGGACCTGTGGGCAGACCCCTGCACTGTGATTGTAGTGATTGTGAAAATGGCTCTCAAGCCTTGTACTTGTGTGTGTTTTTGTGCACGTGCAGCCCACCAGGGCAGAGTCACAGTGGTCCTGTTTGTGTTGGAGATGGAGTGGCTTCTGAGCACCGGCCAGGACAAAAACTTCACCTGGCACTGCTCGGAGAGCGGCCAGCAGCTGGGGACATATCGCACCGCCGCCTGGGTTTCTGGACTACAGTATCCTTCAACGCCCTCACTCCCGGCTCCCCTCCTGGTCTGGAGGGGAGCTGGTTTGTTTTTTTTGGTTTTCAGGCTACTTGGCCCTTAAAGGGTACTCAGTGAACCTGACAGATAAACGTCCTGCTAAATGGAGCTGAGTGGATGTAACCAAGTGGGAAGAGAAGAGCCATCTTTGGTGCTTTTGGACTCTGAAAAGTCTCTGCCTTTTTATTATGACAACACAGTCTATTTTAAGGCCATAGCAACATAAAACAGGGCAACTCAGATTAGCTTCCAGTTAGTTTTTAGAACTGGGAACGGTTAACAATAGGCATCAGTCATGCTGTTGTCAAGGAAACGGGCTGAGAGGGCTTCTGTAATGGCCAGATGAAAGGCTGTGAGTGCTCAGCAGCAACATTGGTCCATACCAATGAGCCCGCCATTAGGTCATTAGACCTCTAGTATCCTGCTAGCCTTAACATGCTAACCGGTCCGGTTTTCATGGCAAGAAATTCAGTGGGAGACAGTGAGCGGTGACAGATTTTTTGACAAGTGAGGCTTATCAAGCAAACTGGTTCTCTCAAAACCAAGGTTAAGAACCTGGCAACCTTGCTCTCAGGATCACCGTCGGTGTAGAAGCAGAGCCTTATGTTTTTCATGTCTCTAAAAATTACGGCTGCTTGGGCAAAGGTCAGTTTTTAACATTTATGATTTGCACAACAATAATTCCAAAAACACGCTGTTCTTGATAATATTAGTGCAGCGAAACAGTGTTAAACTTCTTCCACTTTGTCACTCAATTTCAAAATATAGTTAATGGCTGATAAGGGTTCAATCTACCAAATCTACGCTCGTGGGGAATGACACAAATTGTACATAGAGGTACGTATCGTTTCAGGTTTCCAGAGAGAGTATCAAAATTGGAAACGCATTTTGTGTTGTTTTTTTTTAGACTGAGTGTTTAGATTGGTTAGGATAATGAAGTTATTCCTTGTGCAGTCATTGTTTGCTCTTCTGCAATGCGGACAGTGTTGTACTGTCTGACTGAGTGGCCAGTGATAGAGCTAAGGGTCATCCACCGACACACTGTAACTACACTACCACTGCAAAGGGCTTTGACTCAAATCATAGATTTCATAATTCATGTGGGTTCTTGGTTTTCCTGAGCAGCACAGTTTGCAGCACAGCTGTTTTTGCTGAAACTGCTGTTTAGTCTGTGGTTTTGATCCAGTAGCAGATAAAAATCTGAATTAATACATCAGTACTTTTTCAGCACGACACGGTTTCTTCTTCTTCTTTGACCTTAATGTTAATCCAGGTTCGATGTGGAGACCAGACACGCCTTTGTAGGGGACCAGTCTGGTCAGGTTACCATCCTGAAGCTGGAGCAGGACAGTTGCAGCCTGGTCACCACCTTCAAGGGACACACTGGTACACTACACACACAATAATCAATGAATAGTCAATCAGTTTGCTGGTTTTTATATCATTATACCTGAATATGTTAGTTTTGAACAGTTGATTGGACAAAACAAGCAGTTGAATGTTCATTTCATTGATGTGCAATAGTTTCTGACATTCTCTGACAATCAAATTATTCATCAATAAAATATTAAACAGACTGATCCATAACGAAAATAACTGTGATGTTCTGCCCTAGTACACACACTGAAGAGGTTAAATTCTTGCAGCGTTTGCTGCAACATTGTTGAATAAAACTGGCGTCATTTTTTTTTTTTTGCACAATATTTGTTCAGATGTTGTCTGCACAAATGGAAATAATTGGTAACCTAAACTGAGTTGGGGCTAAGTTTCAGATACTTTCTGCTTCCTGCTCTGCTTTCATACACTCAAGACTCGTACAAATATTAGTTTTTAAACTTGAAAATAAACAAGTGTCTTTTCCTTGTTTGCCTCAGGGGCTGCTTGGTTTTTCTGCTGATATGACAGAAAGAAGTTGTAACTGAATGCACGTCATAGAAATTGTTATTTTTTTAATATATAAGCAAACAATAAAAAATAAAATCCAGTAATGGAACAATTACAGCTTTTTTACAGAAATATATCAGCTGGGAAAAACGTTTCTCAGGAGAGAATTACGTCTTTATGTTTAAATTATTTACTTATAAATAGAACAACTGCATTATATTCATAATAGTTGACGCTGGATTGCTTCTGTCAACCTTTGTCGTCCTCAGGTAGGTTGCAGATTTATTGAGCCAGGTAAGAAGTGTTTTTAAAAGCTCAAAGTCCTTGACTGTCTTTCTGTTCAAGAAAATCTTTTGCGGCTGTCACTGGAATCTACTTTAACAAAGAAGGCAGTGAAATATGTCTTTTACAGGGTCTTAAATAGGAATTAAAGTATGATGTTTGGAGTTAAGGGATAAAGAGACTTAGCTGAGTTCAGGGAAACTAAAAAAGACCTCAAATTTAGTGAAAGGACTTTTGTAACATTCAGGTATTTATTTGCTGCGGTTAATATAACAGAAAAGTAGTATAAAGACATGATACTTTATGTATGTTCAGTAGAATATCAGGCCAACAAGTGAAGCTTTAGTCTCAACACAAAAGATCAGTGACAGAAGAAATATAGTTTTTAAACTAAATGGAACAAGTCTTGTCATGATATTTTTTGCAGTGGCGAACTTTGTACTGATGAGTTTCACTCACTTATTTGTCTCCGTGTGTGTGTGTGTGTGTGTGTGTGTGCGTGCGTGTGTGTGTGTGTGTTTTGTTTGTTTGTTTGTTTGTTTGTTTGTTTGTTTTCCTCAGGTAACGTGACGGCGCTGTGCTGGGACCCAGTCCAGAGGGTGCTGTTCTCCGGCAGCTCAGACCACTCCATCATCATGTGGGACATCGGAGGGCGCAAAGGCACCGCCATCGAACTGCAAGGCCACAAGTAAGATTCGCAAACATCCACTCCTGGATGTTTCCTTTACTGTAGCAATTATTCAGCCGAATGGACAACACTGTTAAATTGTAATTATATGCTTGTCTGTTTTGGCCGGATAAATTGCTATTGTCTTTGTTTTCATTACTGAGCTCTTTATACCGTTTATACTATACTACTTTATCATTTTATTGTGTATAATGGTAAATGGGTTGTGTTTTTCCATTACTAACCCGATTGCCTTCTTACGGCTTTACTCAGGCATGACAGGAGCTTTACACAGAGAGCCACGGTGTGTGCACAACATTCGGTGCCTGGTGAGCGAGAGGAGCGGGATCACTGTTGGAGAACGGCACTAAATTGGAAAATAAAGACAGAAGAAGAGGGTTTTGTCTTCTCTCGCAGGCTGCATCAGCGATAGATTTTAAAACTTGTTTGGTCATTGCAGTCTTAACTACTGACCGTCGTGAGCGTGACGGACTCTCGCTCCCTCCTCACTAAGGAATCTCTTAATAAGTCACACAGCGCGCAAACATTCAATGTCAAGACGTTAAATTGGGGCTCTGGTTTAATTCATATTTGCCGGATGTTCATGATTTCATTCATGCAGGTGGTATGAATCAAAACTGAGGACTTGTTGATCTGAAGAAAGAAAACAAGACATTCATTTAATCGCTCACTGTGCATATTTAACCTTTTACGTTAATCTAATGGCATTCAATTTAGAGCTAAAACGATTAGTCCATTAATTGATCAACTGAAAAATAATTGGCATCTAAATTGATAATTGATTTAAGTTGTTTTGGCCAAATAGTCTCTGGTTCCAGCTTTTCAAATGTTAAGATTTCCTGCGCTTCTCTGTTTTATAACATTATCGACTGAATATCTTTGGGTTTTGGTCTGTTGGTCCAACAAAACAGCAATTTGCAGACATCATCTTGGGCTTTAGTGACTTGTGATGAGCCCTTTTCACTGTTTTCTGACATTCTATAGATCAAATGATTAACTGATTCAGAAAATAATCTGTAGATCAATTGATAATGAAAATAGCTGTTAGATTAGCAGCCCTGATTCAGTTCAGGCTTGTGCGGTGTTGAAAATGTTACAGTAATATTACAGGTCCAACAGATTGCCGCCATGACTTTTATGTAAGAATGAGTCGGGCGTTTATTTAGACATGAGATCAACATAAATTTTTGACATCAGATTTTTATAATGAGGTGTCTGACTACAGCCAGTCTTTAAAAGGCCCACCCATCAAGCTGTCTAAATAAAATAAGAAAAAGCTGTATTTTAGGCGACGTGGCTGTGGTGCAGGTTGAAGAAACTTGACGTTTAAAAATTATGTTCCTGTTAACGCGCTGGAACATCCAACCTCTCTGCTCTGTAATTTTTAATTCAGCGCTTTGTTTAATTTGTTGTGCAATACCTGTGTGTGTGTGTGTGTGTGTGTGTGTGTGTGTGTGTGTGTGTGTGTGTGTGTGTGTGCGTGTGTGCACGTGCACTCCTTACAGTGACAAAGTTCAGGGCTTGTGCTACGCCTCACACACTCGTCAGCTCATTTCCTGCAGCTCAGACGGAGGCATCGTCATCTGGAACATGGACGTAACACGACAAGAGGTGACGGAGTGTAAAGAAACATGCAGAAACAAACACACATTCGAATGGAATGGAAATGTGTCGTGTGTGCTGTGTGTTTTCACGCCTGTTTTCATATGTGCACATACACGACTGTGACGCGGATCTTTTTGGTGGGTAAACTGCTGGTATTTGTTCTGGAATAAATTCTCTCAAGAAATCCATGACAGATAACCAGATCAGCAGAATGTTCTTTGATATTCTCTCTTACAAACACACTCGCACAGTCTTATTTCAGCCCAGCAACATCTCCTCTCCCTCCGTGCTCTGCCAGTCTCCACACACTTAGTTAGGACTCCATTGCTTCTTTATTTATCCAGAGCCACTTTCATTCTGCCTCAGTGTCATTCTCTTGTGCCCCGGTCTCTGTTATTTGGCCCAAATCCTCATCTCAATTTTATTTTCTCACTCATTGGTTCTGTCGAAGCTGACATCCCTTAAGGCGAGCTTAAAATAAAATCAGTAGGTTGCTGCTGTTCCCCAAACAATTGCACATAGATGTTGAACTAACCACTGCTCTGTGCAGCTGGTTACTCGGGGAAGGATGTTAACTTGCAAATTCATTAAAGTTGTGGGATTTAAAGAAAGAAAAACTTGACAGAGGTAAAAACTGCTTCAGGAGTAATTTAATTCCTCATGGTGGCCAGGGTTATAGGGGGCTCTGCTGTTTGTTTGTTCTTTGTTTTATTTCTTTTACTCTCTAAAACTGGAGTATCGTGAACAAAAATCCAAAAAGTCACAAAACGCCTTTGCTTGAGTATGAGGACAATTCTTCTGATGGTGGCACCGTAACAGCCAACCAAAAGGCAACACACACCGTGGGGCGTCTTGACAATAACTCGTCAGGATATCCATTGTCCTGTTTTCCCAGCATCCACATGCGTCACTCTCCGGAGTGCAACAGCAATTGAATCGCGATTGCTTCCCAACTCAGTATGTCACAGCTACTATACCTCAACTATTCCTTATGTCTGTCATGCTCAGTATGCGCTGTGCTGGCGGCAAATGCAAAAAGAAAAGTAAGATTCATCATGACATACGGGGATCTATTTCAAAAACCATGCTATATATGCTCCTTTCACCAAAGTGAAGGCTCAGCTGGGGAGAATCTTTAATACATACACTACAGTCTAGTGAAAATGCTCAAATTGAAACAAAAATTCAGCATTTTGGGAATTATGCTGATTTTTTTTCTTTGTCAAAGGGAGATGAGAAGATTGAACAACTCCCGTTTGAGGAAAAAAAAGCTATTAAGCTAATGAAATTACTACTATGGTATGTTCTAATTTCTAGAAATGTTGAGTAAAATAGCTGTACACCTCAGGTGTAAATGTAAATGTTTAGTCCAGGTCTAAACCATTTTGGTTGATTTAAATTGTGTTTTAAAGATCAAATAAGTTTTCCTTACATAATTGCTGCTCCGTAAGGGAAAAAAGGAAACTCTAAAAACAGGAAACATGTATAATTTAAAAAATGTGTGTTTGCACAGACCCCGGAGTGGCTGGACAGTGACTCCTGTCAGAAGTGTGAGCAGCCTTTCTTCTGGAACTTCAAACAGATGTGGGACAGTAAGAAAATTGGCCTACGACAGGTATGATACGCATCTATTCCTTATCTTCTTTTATTTATTTTAATTCTGTTTAAAAAAAAAAAACATAATTATAAAGCATCAGACACAAAAACTGGCATCCCAGTTTTTGTGTCAGCTGCTTAGCTGAAGCAGATTCAGTGATCTGTAGCTCCGCCACACTCTGAATCCATTCCAAACAGCTCTCCAGCAAACATACACTTCTGCTACACTAATGGCAAGCAAACATCCTGTAGCTGTTTTATAACCTCATTCTCAGGATCAGCGTTATGTTGTGGTTACTCATTTGAAATGCGTGTGTGTGTGTGTGTGGTATCCACAGTTCATGGATACAGTAACAGCCAGTTTCCGACGGCACAGCAATTTTCAGGAACATTCTGTAGACAGAACCAAACACAACACACTGTAATGTCTGTGTTTCTGGAGATGAGGTCCATGTTTCTGTTTGACAAACACAAAAGTCCGTCGTTGCACATGAAAAAGTCCCTGAATTACTGAGGACAAACAAAGTAGCACTGTAAGCAGCACACAACTGATAATGTAGAGCTTCCACACAGACAGTAATTCTATGAACATGGAGGTGTTTTTTTTGTTTCTATACGGAAACAGACAAACATGATCATAAAAACAAAAACAGCAGTGTTACTGTATGACTTCAGTCAGACTTGAGACCTTAGATTTGACTTTAAAAAATAATAAAAGACTTAACTTGACTTGGACTTAAACACCACTGACTCGTGACTCTGACTTGAACTTTCCCCTTTTGACTTTGAATTAGTTGTTCAGAACGAGAGAGAATGAAATCGGTCTGACAGCGGCGAATCACGTTGCGTGTGATTAGGTACAGATGTTAAAAAAATAAAAAAAATCAAACAGCAACATGCAAAACATTCAGCTAAGAAATGACAGATGTTTGTAACTGTTGTCACTGGAATAACATACCATGACACACCTCATCAGTTTGATTTTAAATCCATTACATTTTTATTCGAAATACAAATTTAAAAAAAGTCAGATTTACAATAGTAGTTGTTACTCTAAAAATTTTAAAAGGAATTCAATTTGGTGAAGGTGAACAATAACTTGTTTAGGACTGCAAACACAGAGTTCTTTGACTTGGACTTGACTTGGGGACGACACAACTCGAGAGCTACCCTTGCCATGCAAAACAATGACTTTTCCCCCCACCTCTGCTCATTCAGCTGCTACTGCAGCGTTTTCAAACTGTCCCGCTGCTGGTGAGAAAGAAATGGTAGTGTTGCTGATCAAAGCTGACTTGTCGAGGTCCCCCTGTGTTCCTCAGCACCACTGCAGGAAGTGTGGCCAAGCGGTGTGCGGCAAATGTTCGTCCAAGCGCTCCACCATCCCCCTCATGGGCTTCGAGTTCGAGGTGCGTGTGTGCGACAGCTGCCACGAGTCCATCACTGACGAGGAGTGAGTAACAATCAGCCTCTGTTGTTGTCATATACTGACCCTTTGTGCTCCCAGTGCTTCCTCAGTGCTCACAGAGTGAACTAACCAGCGTTGCCTTCGTGTCTTCCAGTCGAGCGCCCACGGCCACCTTCCACGACAGCAAGCACAGCATACTTTACATGCACTATGAGCCCACCACTGGAAACCTGCTCACCTCTGGCACTGACAAGGTTATCAAGGTCTGGATGGGAACTGTTGTATTCCTCAGATAAGACAAGCAAACACACAGTGACATTTAGAGGGTTTGCTCCTTTGCGGCGCGAGTTTTTGATTCTACCCAGAAGGTTGGGTTTTTTGGTCCAGTTTTTTTTGTTTTTGTTTTTTTTGTTCTCTTACTTAGTGTGATTAAGGCTGGATTAACCTGTTAGGAGGCCTCCAATGACCTCCTTATTCCTATCCACTATGTGCATTTTGTATGTATCCTGTAATGTTTAAAAACCTGTCAGGTCAGCTAGAATACTACTGGCCCTTTGGGGCCCGTGAAGACTTGGGGCCAATGCGGCAGTTGCCAACTTTGAGCCTTGAGCATGATATCTCAAAAACTTGATACATTTTAATGAAATCTGGTGGAAAGCTAATGGTGAACCACTATGAATCACCGCGCATAGTCAGTGTTGCCAAAATACTTGGTTTTCTGCCCTTGTTGGGCTTCTCTTTATTTAACTGGGTGGGCAAAAACTGTTTTAGAGAGGTTGTGATAATTTTGGGCTATTTTTTTTGCACCATTTGGGTGGTTTACACCAAGAAAAAATCAGGCTATATTCCAATACATCAGCCCCTCCTCTGGTGGAGTAGAGGGATTGAGATTGATAGGGAACTAAGTTCAGTAGGCTCATCTTGACACACACTGGCTGATAACTGATGACCATCACGGCATCATTTCATGTTATTACAACTAAAGTGAAACTTTATTCCTGTTCTAATTATTACGCTGTCAAAGCTTTGATAAGACTTGTAAGAGTTTATCTGTTCTAATGATCTAAAAGGCTTTACAGAAAGAGTCTACAAAAAAAACCTTTTCCTAAACGAAAATTGAAAATTGGGCTGTTTTTCTGACGAGTTGCGCGGTTTCTGGGCTCTGATTGGGCTACTTTCTGTCAGTAAAACACGGCAAATATATGCTATTATTGTCTATCGCATCTGGATCCAGATGCAAATTTAAAATCTATGATTTAACCTTAGGAGCATTAAGAATTAAAATATTTTTGCATATTAAAATTGATCGAAGTGTCAAAGCACCACCTGTAGTGTTGAACCCAGTTAAAGTTAACACTCACCTCTACAGCTCTGTGCAGCTTTTAGCCCCTGTTAGCTCATTTGTTTCGGTTCTCCAGCACACGGTATGGTTGAGTCTCAGCTCAGGCGGCTCTGATCGACGCATTGTTTCTCTTAACTGCTCAGCACCAAACAGCAGACGGACACAGTTAGAGAAGAGCTGGTGAAGACGTCTGAACATGTAGCTGCTAATGAGCAAGATATTTCTCTCAGGAGTCGGTGGAGAGCAAAACGGAGCTAAAAGGGGAGTGAATACTGGACTTACATTCATGGAGTGGACAAAAACACAACTCCAGTGGGATGACAATGTCACTCTGTGTCTGGTTTGTGTGTGAATTGGTAGTTGTTGGCTAACATGTCAGCCGTAACAGCTTGTTAAAATTGAATCTCAAAAATTCCTAATGTAGCTCCAATATTTTCTGTTACTAAAAATAATAAAAAATTATTAAATCATATTAAATTATATTAAATTATAAATTATATTAAATTATTTATTTTTTCATATTGTCGGAATATTGGCTGTTTCACTACTTATTAAATTGCGTATCAGCCTATCATGTGTGATTCAACAGGTTCTCTCATGGTTGTTTGTAATCTAATTTATTCAGTAATGTGAATAAATTTAACAGCAAATTCTTTTTGACAGACTAAAAGAATTTGCTGTTAAATCTTGTTTAAGATGTTTTTCAGTTTTTGAAAATGAAAATAGTTAAGTTAGTATTTCACTTTGATTCGGATCGAAACAAATGTGTGCATCTTTCAAACTATATTTGAAATCGGTCTCTAGATCATGAAAGTTTCATTTCTCATTTCTATCTTTAGATTTTAGAAAGAGTCAGTAGAATTAGCTCTTTGAGAGCTGGCTCATGAGCGCTGTCTCTATTTGAACAACAACCTAACTATGTCTGATATTTATCTGCAGCTATGGGACATGACTCCTGTGGTGTCCTGAGGACTGTGGGCGATCGGCATTCAGCGGAAACCTCTGTTCACCAAACTGTGAGGGTTTAACGGTGGCAGCTGCACTTGGAAGAGAGAGAGGGGAGCATATCCAACAGTATCGATGTCATCCAGATAATATTTAACAGTTATTCAACAACATGCAAGTGGCTGTTGCACGTTCACAGTGAGGACACTGCAGGCCAGTGAAGCCTGGGAACAGGACAGGCCATGGTTGACACAAGGTTACAGACGGTTGTGGGTGTTTGTTTGTGTGAAAGGTGCTGGTGGGTGGTGATCTCTCTGCGTGTATATGTGTGTGTGGGAGGGGATGAGGCATTTGACTTTCTGAGGAATTTACACAGCTTACTTGCTTACTTTTCATGCATTCCTTGCCACATTTCGTACTGGAAACTCACAAAGCAGTAACTCAAAAGTTTCTGCACTGTGGTCATTGGGTACCCTCAAACCAAATTTGACTTTTTTTTTTTTTTTTTTTTTAGATGTGAAGCACCTCATTGAACTGTACCACAACTCACTCACTCATATTTAAACTCCTGTAGGCTGCAGATTCCTCCACAAGGGGGAGCTGTTTAATCACTGTCAAGCCAGATCTATACCTGCCAACCTGCACCATCTACAGGACAGCAAAGTAACAGCGCAGCAGCGGTTCAGACTTGCAGATGTAGACATGTTTAGGGTGTCCTCCACAGGCAAAGTAATAGCTGCTGTAAGGTTTTACCTTCACTTTTCTTTGTGTGTGTTTGGTTTTTAGGTTTTACATTTGACCTTTGCACCACCTGTTTGCTAAAATAGCAGGAAAATGTAACATCAATGTGTCACACTGGCCCCCAGTAGATATTGAAGAATAATTTTTAAAGATTTAGTAAATGAGTAAAGAATTGTTTTCCCTGTCTGACCATCTATAAATCAGCCATAACATTAAACCTTTTCAGGCACTAGACCCTCAGACAAGTCAACCTATGTGTTGTGTGTGTATATATATATATATATATATATATATATATATATATGTATATGTACTCACACACACACATAGGACAAACAGTGACACTTACAAGAGAGGAGTGTTACAATTTGGAAATGTTTAAAATTTATAATATGAAAGCTGTAAACAGATGGACACAACAGCAGCATTGAAAAAAACATCTGCGGTTGTAACTCATTGCCTGCAGGTGGCACTAGTGTCAACACTGCAGGAGCTGTTGCATTCCTTGCCTGTAGATGGAGCTAAGGAGCACGTCTACAGTATATCTGCAGCTCTTACTTGCTAGTGGATGGCACAGGTTGGACTGAAACTGCATGTCTGACACTGCATGTCAGAGTGCTAGAGCAGCAACTCTTCAAGAATATGATATGGGCTGATCCTGCTTTCAGGTGATTCGCATCACTCACGTTGTGTGTTTTTTGTTGTCATGTGTAAGAGTCAAAGAAATCCCAAGCTTTCTAAACACACCTTTCAGATTTTGTCATCTGTAAATTAACCCATCAGACTGCTTGCTGATCTTTGAAAACAATATTTTGTATGTGTTGTCCTGTCATCAGTGGAGCTGTTTTGAGATTATTTATTATTCCAAGTGTGGTATAAATATTTCTGAAATGCAAATGCACATATCATCAAACATAAATACTGTACATGAACCAGGACTGAGAGGAAACTAATGAACATGTTTTGCCTTGATTTTGTTCTCATTGTGACTGTTGTTTTTTTTTTTTAAGTCACAATACTCTATACTGACTTTTAATGTCAATGCACTGGAATCAAGAAGCAAAAATGTCACAAATCGCTGCTGTGAAGAGGAAATATGACTTTTTTATGATTATCATGTTTTTGCTTTAATGATCAGATGGTAACTGAGTTGAATTCTTCTAATGTTCAAACCCCACTGAATATTTTCCAAAGATGTTTGAAGTTTAGATTGAAAACAAGGTTACATTGAAGATTTTCTCCAACAATAGAGACTTCGAAAATTTAGGCTTGACTGTTTGTGGAAAAAGTTTGATGGCACATTCACAGCTACTCATAAAGGTACATTAACAGCCGCTGTTAACTCAAGAATGTGAGCCTGAGGGTAGGTACTAATATTTTTAAGGACCATACCATTTTCGGAGGTTTCAGCTTCTTCACCACAGATCGTGTATATTTAACTTTTTTGCCGACCACTTTGTAACGCACGGTGTACTGTTTTAGGTTTTTGGGATGTATTTTTCCAATGTTTCCAGGAAGCTCTTGGTTTCCAGCCAGTTGTCACTTTGTAGTGCAATTCGTGTAAAACTGTAGCCACCTGGAATAGTAGTTTAAAAAAAAACAAACCCTAAAACACAGTAGCTTGTTTTGTAAGAGATACCTATGATCATATTACGTGAACGTGATTGAAATCGGCAAAAATGTGGAAATTCGGCGGTGTAGTCCTATTAACGTACAAACCCCATGTACACAGGAGATGCAAAATTATTAGATACAGTACCTAAACTTTTGTTGCGGTCAAAAAAAAAAAAAATCACCTGAGGGCAATGGTGACCATTAATGTAACCTTGTGTGTATAAATAATATATTAAAAGTGCAGGTTGTCACCTACTTGACCAGATTTGAGTCAACATGGTGTTTTTCTCTGCAGTTTCTCACGTTCCACTGAGTGTTCAAAGTTCTTCTCGGCTGCTGCTTTTTATAACATGTTGGGCAACTCCTCCAGGCCCTTGATGGTGGTTTCGCGGTTAAGACTGTGGGGGAAAAAGTATCAGCATCCACTGTTACTCTTGTGGCTCTTAACACTGTCCAGCCAAGTTTGAAAACACAATTTGTCTCACAGCTGGTGAAATGAAAGTAGATTCAGTTTTCCATTCAAGTGATCTTTTGAATTTAGCCAAAATTGTTCTTTCTTAGCATCCAAATACATTTTAGTTCCCAAACAAAACACACTGTCATCTTTTGATGTAACAAACAGACATTCAACGATTAATAATTATTTTAGCGATTAATGTATGAATTACTTTAGTTTTCTCAATGAACAATCAAAAATATTGACACATTATCATCTTGTGTTACTAGACAACAGTGATCTTCTCAAATTAGTTTGGTCCAAACTCCTATTATGTATTCGTTTGTTATAAAAACAAAAGTAGAAAATCCTCACTTTTGAGCAGCTGGTGTTTGATATTTTTACTTTTAAACATTGAAAGCCAATGAACCATTTCTGTTAAGTTTTCATCGATTAATTTTATGTCACTTGCGTTATCAGCTTAATTCATTTACAGATTGCGAGGGACTATTGAATTTTCAGTTTTATACTAAATTGTCTTCAGGATGAGAATGTATGAATCCTGAGCCCTTTTGTTAAATGCGAAATTGAGGAAACTTTCCCACTAGTGCTTTACTGATACATGTAACGCAGCGACATGGGCTGGAAACTGAGACCCGGCCCGGCCCCTCTGCTACCAAACAAAACGGCCTGAATCCCACTAGTTACTGCCTGTCCAGCTTGTGAAAAGAAAAAAAGGCATTTATCACGAGAGTTCATGGAAATTAAACTTTATTGTACAGAAATCATATAAATTTGCATTTTGTGTTATACATACATTAGAGCCTTCCTGATCTATACATTTCTCCCCATAGGCTTGGTGAAGAGAGGATGCAGCATTTTCCATTAAGTGTATTTAAAGGAGAAAATTTTCATCTTCCTTCCACCTAGTTTTGATCAGCCTATTAGAGAAAAGCTCCAACATCCGTACAAGATTCTTCTTTGCTGAAAACAACATTAACTACACTTTGAGGAGCCTGTTCTTTGAGGTATCAGTCAGAAATGTGTCTTGTATATTGAAGCAAACAAACAAGACATGATTATGTAAACATTGATAATGAGTGAGGAGTGTTTGCTTTTAAAAAGACAAGTGCATTTGCAGAGATATTAAGGTTTGAAGTTGAGGGCGAGCTCCTCCAGCGCGGCCAGAAGCTTCTCCTCCTCCTGTGGTGTGGACCTGGAGGAGGCCAGAGGCAGGTGTGTCGCCACCGCTTTGCGATCTGGAAGGAGTTTTATGGAAATACAGTATATGAGACAACAGGAGGGAACACTGAGCCACAAATGTGTGTTACGCACACTACTGACGTTCAGGGAGTTGATTACAGACGCGGGGTCAACTCAAACTGAAGTGTTACGGTACCGCGGACACACGAACAACAATGGCATCGTCCTCGATTACTGAATCGCAATTGTGTCGCTCTCCTCCCTTTACCAGAAGCCTTCATTTGGTTCAATGATTTGATAACAGCTCTTGCATCATGTTGCATCTGCTTCTGACACACCCAAAGAGAGAAATGAAAGTCTCCAACATGTTCTTTCAAACATAACCGTCTCTGGGGTTTGGGTACAATAGCAATTTATTAAATATGAATCCATCTGCTTACTGAATCTGGATCTTTTGGAACCTAAGCAACAAATTATACATAACTTCTGTATTATACATTAGTGGAAAGTAACTAAGTGCTTTTACTCAACTTCTGTTTGTAAATACAAATACGCAGTAGTTGAGTAATTTCTATTTCATGCCACTTTGTACTTGGGCCATTACAGAACTTGTCACAGCAGACATTTTGACTTGTCAAAGCAGGGAAAGCACAGGTTCATTTACTAACATTAACAATGGCTGTATTACACTTAGAGGAGGGTCCTGGTACTAGGTCACTGAAACAGCCATCGTTAATGTTATTAATTATACCCGGGCTTTTCCTGCCTAGACAAGTCAAAATGTCCGCTGTGAAAACTCTTATGAATTCAGTACTTTTACTGTTATACTTTTAGCTATTAATACTTACAGTCAGATCCATAGTCCCTCATTTTCAAAAGGCTCAAAAGTAATTGGACACCTGACAAGTGATCAGTTTCATGGCCAGGTTTGTCCTGTTCCCTCATTATTTCATGAAAAAATTAAGCAGATAAAAAAAAAAAGGTCTGGAGTTGATTATAAGAATTTAATTTGCATTTGATAGCTGTCCATGTGAACTCTCAACATGCTGTCCAAGGAGCAATGCAATGCAATGCTGTCCAATTTGCAATCGATGCAAATGAAGGAGGCCACCATTAGGGCTGAAAAAAAAATAAAACGAACCTCTCAGACAGATGGCTGAAACTCTATGAGTGGCCAAGTGGACAATTTGCTACATTCTTAGAAAGAAGGAATGCCCTGGCGAGCTCAACAACACCCAAAGGCCTGGAAGACCGCGGAGAACAACTAAAGTGGATGATCGCAGAATTCTTTCCTTGGTGAAGAAAAACCTCTCCGCAACATCTTGTCAGGTCAAGAACACTCTGGAGGAGAGAGGAGTTTCCTTGTCAAGGTCTACATTCATATAAATACAGAGGGTTTACCACAAGGTGCAAACCACTGGTAACACTCAAGAACACAAAGGCCAGATTATACTTTGCCAGAAACCCTCTAAAAAAAAAAGCCTGCCCAGTTCTGGAACAAGATTCTTTGGACAGATCAAACCAAGATGAACCTGTACCAGAATGATGGCGAGAGAAGAGTATGGAGAAGGAAATGAACAACTCATGATCCAAAGCCGGCCACATCATCTGCCAAACATGGTAGCGACAGTGTTATGGAATGAGCATGTGTGGCTGCCAGTGGAACTGGGTCACTGGTTGATGATGTGACTGCTGATAGAAGTAGCAGGACGAATTCCAAAGTGTATAGGGCTCTACTGTCTGCTCAGATTTTCACTTACTGAGGACAAACCTGAGTGCAGAAACACCCACCGACATGCAGCGACTGAAGGCGGCTGCAGTAAAAGACCAGTAAAGGCAAAGCATCTCAAGGGAGGAAACCCAGCATCTGGTCATGTCCACGGGTTCCAGACCTCAGGCAGGCAGTCATTGACTGCAAAGGATTTTCATCCAAGTATTAAAAATAATCCTTACATCTATAATTATGCTGGTTTGTCAAATTACTTTTGAGTCTCTAAAAATGAGGGACTATGTGTAAAAATGGCTGTAATTCCTAAATGGTTAATGTGATAATTTTGTTAAACCCCCTGAATTAAAGCTGAAAGTCTACACTTCATTCACATCTTGATGACTTCATTTCCAATCCATTGTGATGGTGTACATTGTGTCACTGTCCAAATACTTGTGTCCCTACCTGTATACACTTATACTTAAGTCAGATTTTCAGTGCGGGACTTTTACTTGTAATGTGGAGTATTTTTACAGAACTATTACTTACACTTAATATATAAACTACATTAATTCTGCTGGCCACTTGGGGGCAACAGAACAGGCCGTAAACACAACACTGACAAATCTGTCAACTACCAATTGCCAACTTACGCTCCCAGCAGATCCGGAGCAACATTATCTAAAATTTGGTGTTGTGTTTCTACCCGCTTGATGAACTCAAGTCAAATATTCACCTTCCTTTTAGCTCTGGTTTGGTCTCCACCACTTCCTGGGAAGAAATATCAGGCTAATTAGAGCTAGTTTTCTGAAAACTGCTGCCTGCTGCTAGAAACAGGATGGATGAGACTGAACCATACAGTGAATGTGCTGGAAAACCAAAAGTAGGAGCTTAAAGAGACAGAAATGCTCTATAGAACTGCAGAGTTGATGATAATTCTCTTTGTGTTTGCTCCTAAGCCATGAGTTACACTTTGACTGCCACCTCTATTGTTAAGATGGAGACAGGCGGAGCTGTAACAGCAGTTTATCTATCTATCTATCTATCTATCTATCTATCTATCTATCTATGTATATGTATTTAAAAAAAAAGTTCTACAAAGACCGAATGTGATTTGTTTCTGACCCTGGAAGAAGAGTCCGCTCGGCTGCTTTATGGCAGCTGGAGAGCCGGCGAGCCACACCAAGGTGTCGGACCCCATGGCCTCCGTCCTCAGTCTGGACTGCATCTTAGCGTGGAAGGACGGCATGGACGACTGGACAGCTATAGGGAGAAAAACAAGACTGCATATCACAGAGGCAACATTTTCTGTCACATCTGTGTGTTACTCAAGGGGTATAATTCCCAGATTTCAGCGTCAAGTGAACACAAAGATTGGTTTTACAGCTCAGTCTTTATCACAGTCTACAACAGAGTACGCAGCAGTGATTTGGTCTTGCTAATCAGTGCCAGCAGGGGCTGTTGCTCTGGTATTTACAGTGTGTTTTTTGTTATTTATTATTCATTATTATTAATTATTGTCAACTCATCTGTGTTCAGATGAGGCTTAGCTAAATCAGTACTACTACTGTCACCAGAAAAACTGTCAAAAGGAAAACTGTCTATAGTGAAGGCTTAACCGAAACGCTGCTGCTACATTTTTGAATATAATCTTTTTAATACAAATAAAATTCCTTTACCCTCCATTGTATTAAGGTGGAAGCAGAAATCTCAAACATGGATTTATCAAAACCTAGACGAATAAAACCAAAACTATATCCATCTGTCTCCTCAGTCTGCTCTAACTAGCAATAGTCATTTCTTTTGTTTACCTGGTGTGTCTGCCCAGCCGGGGTGCATGGAGGAGAAGTGGATCTCTTTGTGTAGGGAAGCCCATCTCTCTGTCAGAATCACCTGTTGTCTCTTGTCACAAAGAAAACACAAAAGTCACTTCATCAAACATGGACACGTGCCGCCGCCATTTTCCCCATCAGCTCTCTGGTGCACAGCTGTTGTAAATCAGTCTCCTTTACTTTGTTCTGGGCGTAGGCCATGGTGCCGTCAAACTGCCCACTCTCGAACTGGAGGTCGTCCACGTTCAGCTTCTGCGTGAGCATGCCGCCTGACGACACAGTGACCTGCGGGGAGACGGGAGCGGGTATTTATTTATTTTTTTACTTTGAAGAAAGGCGCAGGATTTACATGCACAGCGGAAGTCTGCCTCTTATAATACTGACATCTGACAGTAACTTTCCGAAATGTGTTTGTGAAGCATAATTTTTGACATTTTCTTCAGTTGAAATTCAACCAACCACTCTCGGGTCTTCAACCTTCTTCAGCGCAGGGATCAGTGCTGTGGTGAGGATGTATGTACCTGGAAGTAAAGGCAAGCACAGAGGACAGTTCAGTAACATTTACCTGCGCTATACGCTATAGCTGAGAATCCAAGCTCTTTGAATTTTGATTATGGATTGATTAACGAAAGCTGTCACGTACTAAATACTTGGTCAAATCTTTAATCTTATAACCTCCACAAAAGGAGGTTATGTTTTCACCAATGTCTATTTTATTTGTTGGTTTTCTTTGTTTGTCAGCAGGATTACGCAAAAACTACTGAGCTGATTTGCGCCGAACTTGGTGCCGGGATGGGTCATGGGAAGAACCCATTCGATTTTGGGGCAGATCCAGATCATTTACTATGAATTTGGATTTTTTTTCCTCTGAAGTCTGGTGTATGTTGTTTGACTTTGGCCTTGGCGGAGGTCTGCGCTCTGCTGATTGCATTTTCTGGGTTACTTATTATTTAATCTTATATTGCCTGATTTAAATTTTTATTATCTTCAATTTAAACTGTGCTTTATTTAGGCAGAATCACTTTGTTCCGCTTTTCTTAGGAAAACAATTGTTGGGAATTGGTTTATTTTGTTTAAACAGACAAGCAGTGGTGAAGGAAGTCTCCGGCTCCTTTACTTTGGTAAAGGTAGTCATACCACGCTGTAAAATTACTCTGTTACAAGTAAAAGGCCTCCGTTCAAAATTCTAGTTGAGTAAAAATACATAAAGCACATCTTTCCTTTAATACTTAAGTATCCGAAGAAACTATTCATTTGCAGAATGGCAAAAATAGCAGTAAAAAAATAGTATTTTTTCAGGACTTCAGGAGCTGTTCTCTTAGGTTTTATTGAAGGACAAGCTACAAATGTATTCTTTTAATTGGTGACCTCACATAAATTTCAGCATAACTCCAACATGAGCAGATCTAATCAGCCACATAACCAAAAACTGTGTGGGCTTGAGGGCCATAAATCCTTAATTATGCATCATATTTTATAAGTTGATTGTATGTTTTGTGTGTAAAATCAAAGTAACTATTAACTATATAAATGTAGTGAGGTAAAAAGTACAGTATTTTCCTCTGGTCTAAAAGAATAAGGTACCATAAATTGGAAATACGGGAAGTACAAGAATCTTAAAAATCGTACCTCTGTGGACAAGAAACGTTTTTGTAATTACGTTCACACTCAGCAGAGAAAGTTATGTCTATCATTTGTTATAGGTGTCAAACAGGTGCCAATTGAAATGTGCAAGTAGCACAAAGCATTGAAAACTCAAGTACCAGAAGTCGGCACCAAATGTTTAACCTGTGCCTTAAATTTAAATTACAATTTTGCAAATTTTATTCACGGAAAGTCACGGAAAGACATTTCTGGCTTTCCGAAACTCAGGTATTGCATGGGAACTAGTATTAAGAAAAAAATACTTTTCATTACCGAGCGTATTTGTGGCAAAGTTCTTCTCCACACCCTCCTCGGTTAACTCTCTCTGGTTGACCATGCAGCCCGCATTGTTGATCTGGCGAACACGACACGTGATTAAAACTACAATGAAAACCAGCGTGTGCATCGCAGGTGATCCGGCACTGACCTACAGATACCTACCAGCACGTGCACGGTGTTGTTTTGCGAGAAGTTCTGGGCAAACTCCCACACTTGTCTCGCACTGGACATGTCAACGATGTGGACGTGAACATTCTGGGAAGAAAAAGAAAAAGAAAACATATTAACTGTAAAACTTCTGTCCATACAGACTGAAACTTAACTTTCTCTTGAGAAGGAAATAATACAAGAGAGGGATTTTCCTTATGCAAATATATAGATATAAGGTGTGGTGTGACTCAGTTATTCTACTACATGTCGAAAAGATGAAAAATGGCCATCACAAGTTCCCAGGGCCCAATGTGATTTGCTCAGGTAGCCTCCTTTTTCCAACCCACACTCCCAAAGCCATAAATATCCAATCTACAGTGACGTAAAGCGGAGAAAAAGCAGCAAATCCTCATGTTTAAGAAGCAGGAGACCGAGAATGACTGGCTTTTTTTGCTTGATTAAAAGTTACTGGATTTCTAATTTCTGCAATTTGAGACAGTAATTCCATAATTTTCTGCCCATTCACTAACTGTTCAATAGTTAATACATTATTAAAAGGAAAAAAAAGTTAGTGACTATTTTTCCTCGTCTTTACATAGCAAATAAAACCAATACATAGTGACATTTAAAATAAATAGTAGTTAATTAGATCAGTAAGGAGAGGCACCACAGGGGAATAAAGCAAAAAAAAAAAAAATCCTTCATTCTGTTAAACACCATTTAAAGTATAAACCCTAACTAACCCCTGCAGAAGAAGATAAAAAGACAAATGTCTGGCAAGTACCCGTCAAAATGTAAAAAACAGCCGACATGAATCAGTGTTTCCAGTGGAGTCCAGGCTGCTCTCTGCTGGACAAACCATGTAACGACATCTCCATCTAAATGACCTCCTACACACGTCCAGCACTGCCACCTCTCCCCCTGCACGCCCGCCCACACGTCGTGGGATCCGTCTGTATCCGTTTGTCTCCACCGCCAACAGGAACTACAAAAAAATCTTCATATTTGTGCATGAAGTCGTCTTGTGGCCATCAAATTAAAACTCGGCCATTTGCGGAACTACCTATCAACAGCGTGTTGATGCTCGTTGGCTCTATCTGCAACAATAATCTCTTAGTACATTCAGTTACAGGATGAGTATCACACAATGTGGCTTAAAATGTCAGAAGCCCTGTAGCATGAATATAGTAAAGGTATTTATTATTCTGAAAAAACACGATTTATAGTAACAGTCATAACAGTGTTTGGTTTATCGACATTATTTATATATTTGTTATCATATTTTGTCAAGGATGGAACAATTAAGTCGAGGACTTATTTCCATCGTTGTCCCTAGTTGGGCAGAGTGATGATAAATACCACGAGATGGCAGCTCTCCTTTCATTTCTTTGGTTCTACTTCATCTCTGTAGGCATTAACTTATCCATTATCGCAGGGGCGTCCTCAGTCAGTCTAGTTTAATCGTAAAGCCCGCGACCGCACATGGTCTCAGAGGGCTTTCCGACGAGCGCGCCATACGACGCCCTCCGCCCTTTGACCCCTCGATCTGAATAAGATAAAAGGGACACACAGACACGCGCCATATTTCTCACCTGATTTTTACTCCGTGCCACGATGTCATCTTTGGCTGCTTCTGCGCGGCCCTTGTTTCGACACACCATGTGAACGATTCCCCCTGCGCGCTCAGAGCAAAAAACAAAACACACATCAGTGGACAAGCCCGCAGTAACTTCCATCACCTTGAAGATTTAACCCCTACATGTAATTAGTGTCGGAAAAAGGGCCGACGTAACCATCAGCTCTAAATCGATGAAGCGAACTTAACTTTTAAACTGCAGTTAGTGCAGTTCGAAGAGGTTGGGAGACTAGAGCACACAAAAAGTATGAATCAAATAGAGAAATACAGAAATAAAATATCGAAACAATAAAGTAGGTAGGAGCCAAAAATCATATAATAATAGCAATAAAACTTTCTGGTCAGAAGCCAGACTAAAAAAATGCAGGTCTTTAAGATTTTGTAGAAGATACCATTTGGAGGCGGTCAAGTTCAGATTGTGACTAGATCTCGTAAAAGGTGCAGATGCAATCCATGCAGCCTGACCATAGAAGCTGTGGCAGCAGCTAGTGAACCGCCCCTCGCAAGAAAAGTGAGCCAAAAAGCAAAGAATGAATGGTGTCCATCCACGGACTTGCTTTTCCTAACCGATTTGGATACTGAGATCCAATCACAATACGAGCCCAATCAAGATATTAAGGTCGCTCATGGCAAAGGCTTGGGGATCAAATGCCGTTACCCCGATACAGATTACATTTTAATATCAGGTACAAATGGGGCTCTGAAGTATAAAAGCTAGAGGGTTGACTCAAATTATATCATCCTGCAGGCCTGATGCCCCCCCCCCCAGGGTTCATACATGAAAAGCATGTCGGAGAAGAGTGTTGGTGCCGCGTTGTGTAGCGCCGTATGGATCAGGAGAAGGACTGACAAGTTAGGCAGACATAGGCAATCAGTGTTAAGACATTAAAACGTGTGATCATGGTACTGCCTCCCGTGGTCAGAAGGGGAGGGGGGGCAAAAACCGCCTTGCGTTAAAACGCTCACCTCTGTTGGCGATCTCCTGCGCTGTGGCTTTTCCTATCCCGCTGTTGGCCCCCGTTATCACGAAGGACCTCCCGGTCAGGTTCACGTCCAGGTCCGCTGGAGCGAAATGCTTGGCCGCGGCTTCATAGCCGCTCCTGTCAGGAAGCAGAGCGCAGTGGGGTGAGTGCACCACACCTACAGTCCAGTGTCAGCCAGCACACCGCATCCAGGCCCTGCCCTGCTCTGCCCTGCGCCAGTTTGAGGCAGTTTTAGGTTGTTTCGGTCATTTTTCAGGCAAAAACTTCAAACATTTTGCTGGTTCCAGCTTCTCAAATGTGAGGATTTGATATTTACGGCTGAATAAAACGAGCAAACTGAGTAATCATCACTGTGGACCGGGATGTAATATAACGGGTATTTTTCACGATTTTCTAATTCGTCGGTAATCGGTTAATCGAGAAAACGATCGGGTGATGCAACACCAGTGTAGAACTGGTTTATTTTAAAATGGCTTAAAAAGGAGATATGGATACGGACAGTACTGGAACTAATCAGTCAATTAATCGATTATTCCTCACAGAAACAAAACGTAACGACATGTTACTCTTTTCTCCCTGTTACATCTACGTAAATTGAATATCTTTGGATTTGGATTGTTGGCCGGATACAAGTACAAAAATATCCCTTTAAGCTCTGGAGAAGTGTTACGGAGACCTCAGCTGCCACTGTAAGACAATTTAAATCGGGGTTTCTGCAGATAAGTCGAGGCACAGAATCCAATTTTTAAAACAGCCGCTTCATGATCGAACCAGACAGAGTGTTAAAGTATGAAGGAAAACCGACACAATGATTCAATATTATTTCAGATTTTGTTCAGTACTTCCCGGATGTGTATAACAATACCCCCAAAGGTTGTCATTAATTAAGTTAATGCCACCTGGATTTAGATAAGTTTCATTAAATGATAAGACGGATTTACTAATGAAAAATGACCCACTTATTTAAGTTCATGGCAAGAAAAAAAATATTGTAACCTTTGTAAAAGAAACTGAAGACTTTTTAATAGCTTCTGGAGGCAGGAGGATTAGGTCAATGTTGCGCAAACCACAGGCACTGCGAGGCATTTGACCGCCTCACCTGGCGAGATCTCGGCGGAAATACACGCTCCACTTACTTTGTGTACTCCTGGAGTCCTTTCACGAACCAAACGGCATTCCTGTAAAACGACATGTTCAACGCAGGTGTGCCTCCTCACCTAGAAAAGCCGTTCCGTTAAAAATAAAAAATAAAATAAAAACACAACCAAAAACCCTGCGGAGCAAAAGCAGTCCGGCGATCTCGTTTCATAACAATGACTGAAGGTAGTTATGTAGTAAGACGGGCGGGGAGTCACGTGTGTGACCGCCGGAAATAAATCATAAACAACTCTGTAGCGCCCCTGGTGGGAACGTACGTTCATCACTGTCAACGCGAACGCTTGGCGAGACGGCGGGCGACCGTTTGAGCGTCATGCGTGAATATAATAAAGGGATTTCAGGGAAGGACGGAAGAGGGGAATTCACGGCGGCCAGAAGAATGGTACCATTAATACGGTCACTATTTATATCTTGGTGTCGGCGGTCGGCTCTCAGTTGTCAGGATGGCCGAGTGGTCTAAGGCGCCAGACTCAAGGTGAATCCTTCCTGTGTAGCGGGACTTCTGGTCTCCGAATGGAGGCGTGGGTTCGAATCCCACTTCTGACAATAACTTTTTCGGCGCCGGTGACACCTTCGTTATGTCCCCGACGGCTCCTTTCGCAAGACCTCAATCTACCTCCCTACCTACCTACCTACCGACAGGCCTCGGTTCACCGCGTATCGTATGCGTCTTCGCCCGCTTGTCCTATCGCAAATCTGATGGAAATTAGCGCCACCGCACGATACCAGCCGTGACGGGTCCTCCGTCCTGTGGTAGTGAATTAAGCGAGTGAATACTTCCGTGAATGAGAGATTTCAGTTTTTGATTTTTAATACATTTGCAAAAATTTGCTTTCATTTCTTCATTTTCAGACAGATTAAGTTGGTCTCTTCCAAACTTTTACAGCCTTTTCGGTAGAAAGCTATTTTTGTTACTCCCCTTTCACTAAAGCTCCGGGCAGGGAAACACGAACAGGGGTTTCCCCAGCCCCCTGATAAAGGCCGTGCGAAGGCTTCGGAAGGACTCCCACTTGATCTGATTAACTCCGAGCCCCGGTTCCGGCTCCCCTCTCTCCAACGGGCCACGGCCCTCACGGCGTCCCAAGACCGACTTGATTAACTTGTGAACCTCTCCTTTTAAGCGCCGTCTTCGACCAAACAAGCAGCAGCGCCACCTGCTGACGAAAGATGGGGGATTGAAAGAAAAAAAAAAAAAGCTTACAGCACCTGGTATTCCCAGGCGGTCTCCCATCCAAGTACTGACCAGGCCCGACCCTGCTTAGCTTCCGAGATCAGACGAGATCGGGCGTGTTCAGGGTGGTATGGCCGTAAGCGGTTACTGCTGCCGCAGACAGGCTATTTATACACCGCCTTCGGCTCCCTGACTTGCGTCTCCGTGGTGACCACGTTACTTTCCTCCCAGCCCCCCTTGAAATAACGGTGCTGGTTTTAGTGCTGGATTAGTGCTAAAAAAATCCCAGGAAGAGACCAAACCCAACGAAGAGTCGAGCCCACTTACACATACCGTCAGCCCGACGGCTGCCTTGGCTCGACCTTCGGGTTCACCGGTCTCCGATGTTAAGCGTCGAAATAGCCCGCGTCGCTCCATTAAACCGCGTCTCCGGGGCGGTGTCGTGGCACGGCACGTCCCAGACCGCATGAGCCTATACGGCGTCGTAAAAACCGTTTATCCTCCTGAAAACCAACACAAAAAAAAACCCTGTATTAGCAGACGTTGCTTGGCAGCAGTCAAACGGCCGCCCGCCCGTGATCCGAGCACGGTTGTCAGGATGGCCGAGCGGTCTAAGGCGCCAGACTCAAGGTGACAAAAGCCTTCCTGTAAACGGGACTTCTGGTCTCCGAATGGAGGCGTGGGTTCGAATCCCACTTCTGACAATGACTTTTCTTCCCTCCCCTGTGTCGTACACAAAATATAAAGCGCTCATAAAAAAGTTTTTTTTCCCCTGTTTTGTCTTTTCTTGGCACATCGAATCGCAGTCAAAACGTCCACTTTTCAACAGACTGCCCTTCCTAAAGGCTTCATCGAGCTGTAATAAATAGCTTTATTGATGGTTTAAAAAACCAACAAAAACGATTTACTAATTCTTTCCAGATTAAATCTATGCAATTAATGACAATGACGTCTGCAGCTATTTGTTTATTCTTTGATTTCCTACATAGACATGACAGAGACATTTTGAGCATGAATCGACTTCCTCAGGTAAAGGTGAGGGTGTGAACAACCTTGGGAAGTATTAATTGAATAACTATCAGTGTAACAACCTACTATTCAGTGATTCGGCACAAAATCTGGTGCTCCAGTCCCCCAATAAGGTTCAATATTATTACACATTTGTGTAGATAATTTTTTATACGGTGGTATATCTATCTATCTATATATACATATATATGTATGTATGTATAAACCAAACCAAAACAGCAGTACGCTACACAATTACCGAAACCACTAAAACCTATGAAACTAAATGAGAGAGTTTCATAGGTTTTACCTCAGCGGTCAGTGTCGGTAGGTAGGTTGGCAGGTAGGTTGAGGTCTTGCGAAAGGAGCCGTCGGGAACATAACGAAGGTGTCACCGGCGCCAAAAAGTTATGTCAGAAGTGGGATTCGAACCCACGCCTCCATTGGGAGACCAGAAGTCCCGCTGCACAGGAAGGATTCACCTTGAGTCTGGCGCCTTAGACCGCTCGGCCATCCTGACAACCGTGCTTGGACTGCCCCCGTCTTTCATCACAAGAGGACTAGACTATGGTTATGAAGACATTTCTGACATTTCCTGTGCAGCGGGACTTCTGGTCTCCGAATGGAGGCGTGGGTTCGAATCCCACTTCTGACAATAACTTTTTCGGCGCCGGTGACACCTTCGTTATGTCCCCGACGGCTCCTTTCGCAAGACCTCAACCTACCTGCCAACCCACCTACCTCCCTACCTACCTACCGGCAGAGGCCTCGGTTCACTGCGTATCGTATGCGTCTTCGCCGCTTTTCCGATCGCAAATCTGATGGAAATTAGCGCCACCGCACAATACCAGCTGTGAGGGGTCCTCCGTCCTGTGGTAGTGAATTAAGCGAGTGAATACTTCCGTGAATGAGAGATTTCAGTTTTTGATTTTTAATACATTTGCAAAAAAATTTGCTTTCATTTCGTCATTTTCAGACAGATTAAGTTGGTCTCTTCCAAACTTTTACAGCCTTTTCGGTAGAAAGCTATTTTTGTTACTCCCCTTTCACTAAAGCTCCGGGCAGGGAAACACGAACAGGGGTTTCCCCAGCCCCCTGATAAAGGCCGTGAGAAGGCTTCGGAAGGACTCCCACTTGATCTGATTAACTCCGAGCCCCGGTTCCGGCTCCCCTCACTCCCACGGGCCACGGCCCTCACGGCGTCCCAAGACCGACTTGATTAACTTGTGAACCTCTCCTTTTAAGCGCCGTCTTCGACCACACAAGCAGCAGCGCCACCTGCTGACGAAAGATGGGGGATTTATATATATATGTATGTATGTGTAAACCAAACCAAAACAGCGGTAAGCTAGTGGGTTGAATGGGTTCAATCAGCTCTCCCTTTGGGCAAGAAGAGGCAGTCACTCCTCCATCATCAGTCACAAGCAACCCAGCGAGCGTGCTGGCGGTAAAGTAAAAATCTGGCCTACAACGTTAAAACAACCTGTCAGCACTCTAAGGCACACACAGGACCCCGATACATGCAAGAGAAAGGAAAAGCAGCTCCGATAAATACTTCAAATTAACCCCGTGTTCTCCCCTTTAAACACGACCCTGGGACAAGCTAAACCTACTATTTATTTAAGGTGGCGGTCTTAGAAAAGAAACCACCAGCTCATCGTCGTCCAGGTCTTGAAACCCCTCCAACAGTCTCCTGTTGCCTTTAATATGATTCGTTGTCAGTTCCTACTTGTTTGGACCTCTACAGCGGCCAGCTACCAAGCCTCCACACGGAAAGAAGAAACACAATCGGTCGTACGAGGCAAACAGGGAGTCGGTTCCTTTGAGGAATTGGTGCATACGTATTTACAGCGCTCTGCAACATTTTGATAAAATAACTCAACGATAACGTGCAAAATACGAAATACGAATACCCCGCACAATTCCGGCTAAATAAAAGTAAAATACCTAAACTAAAAGCAATGAACCCACACAAGCAAAAAGAAACAAAACTGAAAATAAAATGAAGTAGTCAAACTAAACCAAACCAAACCAAGAACAGGCTAAACAGTCAGGTAAAACTGAGGAAGCCTTGAGAAATCAGACGAGATCGGGCGTACTCAGTTTGGTTTTGGCCTTCGGCGACACCGTCTGATATACACAGGCTCTTTGATGCGTGCTAAAAGATCACTAGCAGTTCTCGTTAACTGTTGAACACGGTCGTCAGTGATTTACTTTTCCTGTAACACTCAACAAATCCAGACACTAGACGAAAAACCGAAAATGAATTAATCCAACTAACGAGAAATGTCTTCATAACCATAGTCTAATAAATCATGTAACTCTGTGGCGTAAGTTGGCCGTCCCCCTTTGTCCAAAACCTTTTAAAACGGACATCAGGGATCCGCACCTCTTTGTGGGGGACATGTTCGTTCGGTGTAGGGGAAAAAACCCACAGTGTCGACATACATGTAGTCATTAATCAACCAGCGGCAGCGGGGACTTTACACCGGAAACTTCCCAGCGCCTAAAATGGTATTTACTGAAAGTGACACAAAATAAAATGGAGGTGCTCGACAGAGCATGAGGCACAGACTGCAAATATCAAACGGAGTAGAGCGGAGCGGTCTCCGCGACAGAGGCTGCAGCACCCTCTTGTGGTGAAAGACGGGGGCAGTCTAAGTACAGTTGTCAGGATGGCCGAGCGGTCTAAGGCGCCAGACTCAAGGTGAATCCTTCCTGTGCAGCGGGACTTCTGGTCTCCCAATGGAGGCGTGGGTTCGAATCCCACTTCTGACAATAACTTTTCTTCCCTTTCACTGTGTCGTACACAAGATATAATGCGCTTATGAAGGTCAACGTGACCTGCAAAAAGGTGTGTGTGTGTGTGTGTGTTTGTTTGTTTGTTTCCCGAGGATTGGTACCCCCCTCCACTCCATCAAGTCTTTACAAACGTTAGTAAGTCATTAATAACAAGCCCTGTCTCCACTACAGGGGCAGCAGCGTCCCCTGCTGACGAAAGATGGGGGATTGAAAGAAAAAAAAAAGCTTACAGCACCTGGTATTCCCAGGCGGTCTCCCATCCAAGTACTGACCAGGCCCGACCCTGCTTAGCTTCCGAGATCAGACGAGATCGGGCGTGTTCAGGGTGGTATGGCCGTAAGCGGTTACTACTGCTGCAAACAGGCCCTTTATACATGGCGAAAGACCATTATTTAAAGACTAGTGTTTCTGTTCCCTTTGCGGTCATTCTGAGACTTTCTGTGGTTGTTTAATGTCTTCACACTGGGCTGTTTTATTTTCCATCAAGAAGCATTTACAGTACTAGCCCCCGGCATTTCGCGTCCACGTGAAAACGCACCTGCGCAGCGTCTGGATCCAATTAACCTGATTTAATGGCGCAGCTGCGCGGCGCTTCCAGTCTCCCAGTGCCGGTCTGTGGTCTCGTCTGGCGGCAGGGGGGAAGCTGAGCGGACCGGAGCACTGCCATGGCGTCCGCACTGATGGCTTGGGTTTGGACCGGTTTAACTCTAGCCCAGCTCAACAACGCAGAGAGCCACCGGTACGCACACGGACGTGTGACCGGCCAGGAAGAGCTTTACGGCGGCAGCGAGCAGACGTTCGACGCGGATCCAGAAAACTGGAGCCACCGAAGCTTCCCAGCGCCGGTTTGGAATTTCCTACAGGGTATAAACCTGCTGCTCCCTTGTGCCTTTTTTTTTTTTCCTTTTTATATCTCTGGCCGAAAAAATAGACACTCAAATCTTTTTTTTTTTTTCATCAGTTGGCCTGCAACAGAGTAATGTGCTTTGGTTTTCCAACCCCATATACGTAAAGTTGCTAAGGCTGGAAAGATGGGAGCCATCTAAGACCCGAGACAAAGAAGTACACTTTCTTGTGCTTTAGAAACGTGCTAATGTGGTATTCATATCAGCCTACACAGTCCCAAAACCTGTGACCACAGCTATACACTTTATTTTGCTAAACGACCTTTAGTCCCCCATTAATCATATATTAATCTGAGGACTGAAGAGGTATTGACAGAACGTTTATTTATTTATTTATTTATACATATATATTATATTTATTCCCTCCAACCATTACAACCTTTAAACTTGTCACCTTTGACACCGAATTATCAAATGCACTTTGAGCAATACTCAGTATTTCAGCATACACAATCCATTTAATGTGAAATACAGAAACACTGAATAAACTCAAATAGAATAGGCATGGTTCAATAAGGGAGTCTTTTTAAATATTATATATATATATATATATATATATATATATATATATATATATATATATATATATATATATATATATATATATATATATATATATAAAAAAAAAAAACACCTTTTCAAATGCTAAGCACATGCGGGGCAATTAAAGTCTCCTTCAACAGGTGGTTGACCAACACCACCGCCAGTGGAACCAGCTCCCACAAAGCGTGAACTCAACCTGGCAGAAAAGAGAGGGAATTAGACGCATGGTAGTTCCATAAATGGGACATTAATCAACTGCATGTGCTCCGAACTTGCCTCACCCATTGCACATGGGTCGTGTTGACACACGTGCTACTCCCGTTTTCAGATGACTTGAGTCCCTCCTCGTCAAAGGGGGACGTCCACCACTTATTTAAATCATGTCTGCCAACTTTAACAAGAAACGAGTCGAGGTCGGTTGCTCGCCTGCTCACTTCAAGGGAAAGCTCACTTTGGGAAGCTGACTTGCTTCCCAAGAGTTAGATTGGTACCACTGCCAAGTCTGTACAACAAAATATGACGCCACCACCAGCTAGTGTCACAGCCGAGAAATAATCTGACACACAACCGCCTATAAAATGGCATTTTGTTGTTTTGACAATTGCATTTTTGTATGGATTAAACAAAGGAGAGAGAGAGAGAAGCTCCTTAATTGGTGAGCTTTGGAGGAGCCGGCGGCCAGATTTTGTCACCTTAGGACGGAGCCAGTCTAGCTGTTTTTCGGTCTTTGTGCTCAGCTAAGCTAACCACCTTCTGGCAGTAGTTTCGTGGCTATCATACAAGCATCCCCTCATCTCATCGCAAGAAAGCGGATAAGCATGTTTTCCAAAATATCTAAGTTTCCCTGTAACCTCAGTTATTGACATTTTTTAAAAAAATGGTTTTTCTCATTCAAGGTATTGGAAAAAGTCCAGAGATGTCAGATTTCAACCGGCCACAGTATCGCTGCAGTAATGGGACAATTTTCCTGCGCTTTTCACTCATTCGATACACAAATCTGCATCTGGAAGGTATGTTTGATTTTTTTCCCCCCACCCGCAGTATGTTTTTACCTTCAGAAAATGGAATATCAGCTGTTGTCTGGAGCCTAATGTTTCTTCAAATCTTTTCCACAGATGGGGCGCGTTTGTTGTCGCTGCCAGACGAGTGTCAAAGTTCGGTTCAGATTTACAGGTGGTGGTTGCTGGTGAAGCTTCCGTATACTGGCTGCCACACAGCAATAAAGGTAAAATGTTTAATTTTTTGCCCCAACTAATGAGTGCCTGTTCTCAAACTCCATCTAATCATGTTATTCCTAGCCCCATGATACCTTGCATGAATTACTGGTGTGACTTCTTTCATTCCTTTCACTGAACCAGCGTCTGCTACAATCAGCGGTGTGCTAATAGGTGCCTTCCCTTTTCTTGCATATTTTCGGGAAATTTATTGTGAGGGAACAGTGAGGGTTTTAAGCATAGGCTGCCAATATTCTGTATTTTTTCTTTATTGTTAAAAAAATCTCATAAAAAGACAGACAATGACTAGATCCTACTAACAAATATTGTGTTCATCCAAAGTCCGATATCTTACTCCTCTGTGCCACAGAGCCCCATTGTTGTCCAAAAATTATTAAAAACACATTAGTCAGCCATTTATGCCTTTTATTACTATGGCCACACAGTATAGTCTTATTTTGACTAAATCCCACATTCACCATCCGGCTGCCAGAGATACTCACTAGGGCACCACATGTGTATTAATCTGCTGCTGAAAATAGCGGACCCCGACAAAAACCGAAATGTATTTCACAAATGCAGCAGGAACCAATAGGCCTGGGGCTGAGACGAACAGAGTGCGCAGGGGACTTGTATAGTATTAAGAGAACTAACGCATTTTTTGGGGGCTTTTCATAGGTTGTTTTGACAATAGGCGATTTAGAATAATCCCAAACTTAAATTAATGACAGTTTTGAGCCTGTGTCACAAATAAAACTCCTAAATTTTCTCATAAATGGAATCATTTTATTAGATATGGAATTCTTCCATCCACGGCATGTATTGGGAATATAGCGAGGGAGTGCTGAAGTGATCATCTGACTGCCTAACCCCTAACCCTAACCTCCTACCACCAGTGGCAGAATGATTTGACTGATGTGACATGAGGAGAAACCTCAGCAATTAACAAATGGCTTATTTAGTGTTTTCAAGGTGGATATTTTTTCTTTTGTGCATAGGAAGCATTCGCTATCCTGTTTGTACTGAACCCTGTGCTGCTGTAGCCTTTGTGTTAATGCGACAATGTTCAATTCAGAATTGTGCCGTGCTCTAAGTGTTAGGGGAAACATTACTAGGTCTGACCGACTTAGATTGTCCTTGTGACTTAAGTAACAGTTACTCTGGAACGTATGAGACAAGGGGGTTTATATTACAGGATAAGTCACTTCATTTGGGAACTGGAGGTGCTGTTGCTCTTGACCAGTCACGCTCAAGTAATTCAAACTATGAGCCTGCACGTGGGTGGATATTTTAAGAATTTTTTTTTTTTTTTTTTTAAACTAGCCAGTACACTGACTGCAAAAAAACAATCTTTGCTCTGGAATTAAATGCAGGTAATGCAGTGTCTTTTGACGCCTCCTACAACTTATGACAACTTTGTCTGTCCCCAGGCTGGAGATGAAATTGGTTTCAACCCGTTGAAACTGCATTATTTCGACCGTCTACTGCAGGAGAACATGACGGGCATGGCCGTCTGTGACCCTCCGGTAATGTCAGCAGGGGCAGCATCACCACTGGTGACTTGTGGAACGACACATGTTACTGTGAGGCTGCCTCGTGAAACAAAACTGATGAAGGTGAAAGAGCTTGGTAAGGGCCAGCTAGTTGGGAGCACACACAAAACACTTTCTTGTGGTGATTGTGATTAATCAACTCAGACAGGCCATCAGACACAGCTGTCGTACATTGCCTTATAAAGTTAATGTAGTAGTAGTAGTAGTAGTAGTAAATAATTGCATTACTTCAACTTATGATTTGTGCACAAATTTGCAAAGTAAATCTAAGATTAATTTTAATTTTTTTGGCAGGTTTCACCAATGAAGGATACTCAGTCAGACAATCGAAGACCTCCAGTACATTATTTGTGGATATATCAAAGTTACCAGACGGAGTAAGTCAAGTGCAAAACATGTTAAACCATTGTTGTAAAAATTTACTGTGAAAACTAATATTGAAAAAATTCACAGGATTCTGGCTATGAACTTCTTTATGTCGACGCTACTGGGAGACTGTGCACGATGCTGGCAGCTTGCTCCCCTACATTGCGAAAAAAAGTTGGGAGGCATCATGTTAGGAGAGCTCTCGAGGAACCGGATTTATTCAACCTGTGGGACTTTGAAGATGTTCCTGTTGAACCATTTGATCCGCAAATAACACAGACGACGACACAGACTACAGCCAGTTCAGCAGCAGATACAACCACAGCCCCAATACAAGAAACTGATATTGAAGGATTTTATGAATTGTGGGACTTTGAAGATGTTCCTGTTGGACTATTCGATCCACAAACACAGACAACACAGACGACACCCTGGTCAGGAACAGATACAGACACAGCCACAACAGAGGATAATGTTGACATTTTTGGTTTGTGGGGATATGAAGAAATTCCTGACGAGCCATATGCTGGAATAGATGCAGAGATTCCAGTGTCTACAACTTCCACAACCTCAGCCTTCACTGCTTTTCCCATCGCGATATTGTCTACCACTGCTACTTCAACCACAGCAACAACAGAAACCCAAACTGTGTCTGCCACAGTTACTACTGCTGCGGCTGCGCCTGCCACGACGAGCACCCCAGCCGCCGCCACCGCCACGTCGAGCGCCGCGACGGCCGCCACGACGAGCACCACAGGCGCCGCCACGACGAGCACCACAGGCGCCGCCATTTATTAGCACCACAGGCGCCGCCAGCCGCCACGACGAAAGCACCACAGGCGCCGCCACGACAGCCGCCGCCACGACGAGCACCACAGGCGCCGCCCAGCGCCGCCGCCGCCGCCACGAGCACCACAGGCGCCGCACAGCCGCCGCCACGACGAGCACCACAGGCGCCGCCACGACAGCCGCCGCCACGACGAGCACCACAGGCGCCGCCACGACAGCCGCCGCCACGACGAGCGCCACGACGAGCACCACAGGCGCCGCCACGACGAGCGCCACGACGAGCACCACAGGCGCCGCCACAGCCGCCGCCACGACGAAAGCCAGGCGCCGCCACGACAGCCGCCGCCACGACGAAGCGCCACGACGAGCACCACAGGCGCCGCCACGACAGCCGCCGCCATTTATTTAGCGCCACGACGCGCCACGACGAGCACCACAGGCGCCGCCACGACAGCCGCCGCCACGACGAGCGCCACGACGAGCACCACAGGCGCCGCCACGACGAGCGCCACGACGAGCACCACAGGCGCCGCCACAGGGGCCGCCACGACGAGCACGACGAGCACCACGGCCGCCGCCACGACGAGCGCCACGACGAGCACCACAGGGGCCGCCACGACGAGCACCACGGCCGCCGCCACGACGAGCGCCACGAGCACCACGGCCGCCGCCACGACGAGCAGCGCCGCCACGACGAGCGCCACGACGAGCGCCACGACGAGCGCCACGACTGGCAGCCCCTCCTCCACCACGACAACGGGTGTCTCGTCCACGACTGGCAGCCCCTCCTCCACCACGACAACGGGTGTCTCGTCCACGACTGGCAGCCCCTCCTCCACCACGACAGGCGCATCCTCCACTACGCGCCCCAGCTTGACAACGACCGGTGGTACCTCCTCCCCCACCACGATGACTGCTGTCTCGACGACAACGCGTCTCTTTTACATGACTGGCAGCCCCTTTTCCACCATGACAGGTGCCTCCTCCACTACGCGCCCCAGCCCGACAACGACCGGTGGTGCCTCAACAACGCGTGTCTCCTCCATGACTGGCAGCCCCACCACCACAACCAGAAGGGGTGCTGCCTCCACTACGAGCCCCGGCTTGACAACGACGAGCGGTACTTCCTTCACCAAGATGACTGCTGTCTCGACAACCGGTCTCTTTACCCCGACTGGCAGCCCCTCCACCCCCACGGCATCCAGTGGTGCCTCGTCCACCACTACCGGCAGGCCCTCCAGCCCCAGCCCCACGGCTTCCAGTGGTGCCTCGTCCGCCACCACCGGCAGACCCTCCAGCCCCAGCCCCACGGCATCCAGTGGTGCCTCGTCCACCACCACCGGCAGACCCTCCAGCCCCAGCTCCACGGCATCCAGTGGTGCCTCGTCCACCACCACCGACAGACCCTCCAGCCCCAGCTCGACGACGACCAGAGGGGCCGCCTCGTCCACCACCACCACGATGACTGCTGCCTCGACGACGACCAGTGGGGCCGCCTCGTCCACCACCACCACGATGACTGCTGTCTCGACAACCGGTCTCTTTACCCCGACTGGCAGCCCCTCCACCCCCACGGCATCCAGTGGTGCCTCGTCCACCACTACCGGCAGGCCCTCCAGCCCCAGCCCCACGGCTTCCAGTGGTGCCTCGTCCACCACCACCGGCAGACCCTCCAGCCCCAGCCCCACGGCATCCAGTGGTGCCTCGTCCACCACCACCGGCAGACCCTCCAGCCCCAGCTCGACGACGACCAGTGGGGCCGCCTCGTCCACCACCACCACGATGACTGCTGCCTCGACGACGACCAGTGGGGCCGCCGCCTCCACCACGACCGGCAGCCCCAGCTCAACGACGACCGGCGGGGCCGCCGCCTCCACCACCACCGGCAGCCCCAGCTCAACGACGACCGGCGGGGCCGCCGCCTCCACCACCACCGGCAGCCCCAGCTCAACGACGACCGGCGGGGCCGCCGCCTCCACCACCACCGGCAGCCCCAGCTCAACGACGACCGGCGGGGCCGCCGCCTCCACCACCACCGGCAGCCCCAGCTCAACGACGACCGGCGGGGCCGCCGCCTCCACCACCACCGGCAGCCCCAGCTCGACGACGACCGGCGGGGCCGCCGCCTCCACCACCACCGGCAGCCCCAGCTCAACGACGACCGGCGGGGCCGCCTCGTCCACCACCACCACGATGACTGCTGCCTCGACGACCGGCGGGGCCGCCTCGTCCACCACCACCACGATGACTGCTGCCTCGACGACCAGTGGGGCCGCCTCGTCCACCACGACCGGCAGCCCCAGCTCGACGACGACCGGCGGGGCCGCCGCCTCCACCACCACCGGCAGCCCCAGCTCGACGACGACCGGCGGGGCCGCCTCGTCCACCACCACCGGCAGCCCCAGCTCGACGACGACCGGTGGGGCCGCCTCGTCTACCACCACCGGCAGCCCCAGCTCGACGACGACCGGAAAGTTTTAGAATACATCAATTTTTCCAACTGTTAGAGAAATTAAATTATGTAAATTTTAAATGTTTCTGAAATTAAAGCACAGAAGAAATAAACAATTGGAGATTTTTGAAAAAAGGACTCCATTGAATCTTGTTGAACTAAATTTGACTCCTCCAGCTTCTTTCTACAATGGACACGAAACATTGTTCAGAGAGTTCGTCCCACCACTGCAGAATGTGTTGCATTTGCAGCTCGCTTTGCTTTCACCTTCTGTCCAGTTCATCCCAACCAGCTCCATGGTGTTTAAGGCTGGAGACTGTGCTGGTCTTCCATCTGAGGCCACCATATAGTTATTTTCCTCTAATGTTCGGGGTCGTTATCATGCGGTAGAATGATTTGTCACCATTCTGATATACAATACTACTTCCTGGAATACAGGATTGTCCTAATAATGCATCAGAGGGTGTAGTAACAGTTTGTTTCATCACTTTGTACAGACAGAGGATTTATAAGTAATCAAAATTTTGGCCACCGGTAGGAATTGTTTAAAGCTTCAAGGCTTCATTTACATTTACAAGTTAACTTAACTAGTTAACTAGTTTTTTTTTTTTTTTTTTAAATCAACATAAATGCCTGTTTTCTATGAAATGTACATGATTTTTCGGTTTATGGTGACCTAAATGTTTTTTTAAAACCTTGGGCAGTTTACCGCTTACCCACGTACCATTTTAAAATTATTCATTGGACTCAATTACAACCACTAGCGCCTACAGCACTAGGACTGGCTCAATGACGGCAACAAGCACAGCCTCTACTAAAACCATCAGTGCTCGACCACAACGTTTTATGTTCAATCATAGTTTACATTTTGAGCATAAACCTGACCTGAACCACAGTATACTTGTAATAATGAACCTAAACTTGGCCAAGTTCTGTCAGGGTTTCTCCAAATTGCATATCCTGGAATACAACACTGGTGGTAAACCACTAGGTCTTCGGTTGAAGTTGCAGTTTTACAGAGCTTGGCCCTCAGATACCTGTAGATTTAGGAAGTAAGTAGTAACCACGTTCAGCCCACCTTTATAAAATGTTTTAAGAATGAAATTGCTTATCAGTAACCACTACAGATATATAAATCATGAGCAGTGTAGCTAGGTGGATGGATTTGGGGTTTTATTATCTCGACAATGGTTACCTGTGTGTTTTTAGAGTAAACTTGACTTGGGGAGGTCCAGGGCTTGGCCTCTAGCTATATTTCTGAATTACTAAAATTATTAGCTTTTTCCTATGAGCTGGATTGCAACCTGAGATCCTTGGCAGGGATCTCTTGGCTGTTCCAAAGATCGCACTGCGGACTAAAGGTGATTGTGACCTTTTTGCGCTGACGCTTTAGGGGGCCTGCCAGAGGATCTAAGGCTCACCAGATACATACAGAGTAAGTGAGCACTAGATGGCAGTTTAATATAAGCAATGAAAGGTAACATTTGAATGTAGCCATTGAAGAACATAAAGCGAATGCACCTGTTTTTAAAGGGATGACACTTAACCGAAAGTGACAAGTGGTTATAGGCACATGCTGGAATTATATCTCATGACTGTAGAACAACTCAAATATTAACTCTCAAAATTTTCATGTTAAGTTTAATCAGCTGTTTTATAAAATCCAGATTCCATAATATGCTCTTTATTTGCAAAGTACGCATTTTTGGTTAAAATCTAATATTGAATATTTGGGGAAAAATGTATTGCAATTAAAATTTTCTTCTGTGAAGTCACATGGCTAAATGATAGATTTAACGAAACTGGGAACAACCTTGAAACCTTAAACAACTCTAATGAAGGCAAAATAGCCAAAAATGTGTTATGTGAAGAGTTGTTTAATTTTGATGTACTAGTTCTAAGTATTTAATATATTTGAGTATTAAAGTAATACTAGTAAATATTAGAGTATTAAAGTATTTAAAAATGCATAAGAAAGGTGTGGGAAAAATGCATCCCCCCCGTTGACATTTTTGTACTCCAACTGCACAGTACCTCTGCATCCTCTTCTCAAAGAAAAGTAACAAATATCTCACCGTAGCCTACTGATGTATTAAGTCCTGCCCCCTTTTTCACGGAAAAGGCAAAGAAGACCCCAAGCTCCAGTTCATCAGCGTCATGTTAATCCTCTTAAGATCTGTCTGACCCCGTCTCATGTATATTATTTCTAAGTAGGAGACAAAAAGGAAATAAACAATCTACAGCATAAAAAGAAATCAGAACATGATAGAATCTTTAGAATGGACACTATTAAGCCCTTTTTAATTTTATTTCCTATTGTAGTTACCAGTTGGTCCAATAATAGAACTTTGCATTGAACATAAAGTACTTGGTTATTAGCTTTTTCTTATCATCACAGAGTAAGTGCAGTGCCACAGTTTCCAGTTGACTAATTTCCCTTGGTTTTTTTGCTTGTCACCACTGAGTGATTAAAATCCTATGAATTAAAAAGTTACCAAATTGCCATTTACTTAATCACAGTAGATAATATATTAAAACAAAGTAGTTTGAATACCAAAAGATGTTTTGTCTTAAGCAGAATAAAATGAATTAAATTCACCCGTGACAGTGAACTTATCGAACCAGGTTAAAACGTTTGTCTTCTGGAAGAATTCGACTGTTACAAGGGCATTTTACTTTGAAAATTCAGGAAAGAGTGTGACGAAGTGGCATTGAGCTCATTTTGGGGGTTGGGTAGCTACAGTTTTAAGAATTAAAATAAGCCCGTCTTTATTTTTGTGAAACTGTCTAACCTGCATTAGACAAATGGTTCTCAAATGTTGTTAGGCCATGGCACCCCTTCAAAAGAAATGTTCTGTCATTGGATCTGCGAGCCACCAAATCCCCAACATAACACGTATATATGCACACAGATGCTTCACACGTTTATGATGATGGGAAGGTGCAATACCACGGCGACTGCACACCCCATCTTCCACGAGCAGCCAAAATAGCCAAGCAGCCAAGGAGTCTGGCTTTGGTTGTGTCGGTCGGCTCAGATTCAGTCCAGTCACCTTAGACTGTGTTGAAGGCTGAGATGCATCAGCATTTCATTGAGCGCTGTTTACCGAGCCATATCTCTCCGTGGCTCGCTCTGCTGAGCCCCTGAAAAAACTCCCAAGCCGGAGAGCGTGTTGTTACTATGACAACCAGCAACCCTCAGTTGTAATGTCATCAGCTGCAGCATTACTGCGTACGGAGCAGTTTTTAAGAGTTGTTTTGATGTTTATCGCTTTTTTTTTTTCCGTCTGTTTTGGTGCGTTTGAAAACGGAACGTAAAACGTTGCTCATGTAAATGTTGCCAGCCGAGCCATAGTGTAACCAGTCGTTAGATGCCCGATCAAGCACAGAATGAATTCATACACTGTATTTCACCAGTGTGTCTTAAAAAAGTGTTGGGAGGCCCATTTTCTGACCAGAACACATTATTTGTTCTTTTCCCATGAGTCGTGCTCTTTGAAGGGGGCATTCCCCACTGCCCTCAAGCCCTCTCCAGCAGGCCGGCAGAGCTAGACAAACAAGACCTGGGGTCCAGTCAATTTGTCTGGACAAATGTGGGGATTTGGGGCCACAGCAAGCTATGCAGGGATGAGTGCTAATTGTTTGTGTGCCAAGCAACTCCCCTCAATCCTCTGGTCTCTCAAGTCACTCTATTCACCCCGGCCTTTGTCTGGTAAGTAACTTGAACCTGACACGTCGGACCAGGGAAAGTCTTATCAAGTTATCCCCCTCCCCCCTTTACAATTACATTATGTCTTTTGAAGGATCAGTCCATTGTGTAGACATAAAACATAATTAAATAATTTTTTTCTTTTTCTAAATGTATGGTTTTGTCACCCTTAGCCATTGTTTCTCTTCCATGCTCTCAGGAGGAGGGGGTCACGGCAGGAGGATTGATGGGGGGCAGATGGACTGGGGGGGGGGCACTTATACCTCAACCCCCTGGTAAACAATGAGCCGAGGCCACACTGCATCTGTACAAGTGGCTTAGACAATCTGAGAAAGTCGCTGGAGCCAGGCATCACCTCGGTGCCCCTCTCCTCCACCGGTCCAGCCAGGCCCCTCTGGGCTCTCCTGGCATTCTGATCAGAGGATTAGTCCCTGGAGGCAGCGTCAAGTCAAGAGCACACTGGAGAAAGGGAAAGGCATGCAGGGAAGATGAGGTACATGCCGGTTTCACATGCACCCACGCAAGAGGGGGAGCAGACGCGTATCCTGAGGACCACACACTTGCCTGCACCAGTGACAGCTTGTCAGTAGAGGGTACCACAGTGCTGCCCTACATGGGCCTCGTGCAAGAACGACAACTACGAACAGACTGGTTCTTAAGTGGCACCTTCAAGTGATTAATAAGAACATTATCCAACCATTTTCTCATAGGTATGAATGAAATTCACAAGTGGTCCAGACGAGAGAGTTTACTTTTCTCCACAGGGAAAAAAAAAAACTTTTTTGTTTACTATGCTATTAAAAAAAAAAAAAAACTAGGGTACGGTTTATTAAATTTTATTGGTGTGAGTTTTTGCTTGGTACCTCTACAATTCAGTGGTCGCTGGGAAAATGTTCAAACTCCGACAGCTGCCCGAGGGTCATCATGTAAGTCTGTGTCCAGGAGAACGTCATTTGTTGAACCCGACAGTGGAACATCATGTATTTTATTCGGTCATCCGTCTCTGTGACCGGCACATTCCTTTGAACACCGCAAATCTAATCCATGGACTGCTTTGCTTTAGCAAGAAGCTTTTTGGCATCTAACTTCACGTCGAACTCCTTCCGTCTCTCCCTCGGTTATGGCCTGACTCAGAACACCCATGGAAAGAAAACCGCAGGGAAAAACTTACGAGAGGTTTAGGAGAGGTGTAGAATTAGGGGTTTCTTATTTTAAAAAAAAATCATTTTTCAGTACGTATAAACTGAAGTAGAATTACTGACTTAAAAAATACTCGCAATATTACAACTGCAAATAAGATACTTGGTTACAGTATTGGAATGAATTAGACTCGGTCCCTTCCCTCTTTTGAAATGGCAGAAACCATTTTAACCTGCAAACACGCTGCGGTGATTCAATCCCACCATTTGTCCCCAGCCTTTCTACACGAAGTGAAAACATTGTTGGCACAGTGTACTGCATGGCTGGATTCCAAAACATTTCCTCCCTGCACATCCACCCACCATTCAGGCCTCATTATGACATTAACACCATTTGCTGTGGCAGAAACACAAGTTCAGGTGGTAGATAAAACGGAAGCAAGCATGGAGGTTGCTGGCCCGGGTTTAACTGATCCAGAACTCTGTAGCAGGTCGCTCCGAACAGTCCAGGAAGCTGCAGTGAGGTCTTCAGCCTTCTGCTCCTTCTACTCCTCCAGAATGCTGCTTTTAATAAAGTTAAAGTGCCCCGTAATTTCATTTTTTCCTTCCTCAATGAACATCTTAAACAGCCCTTTGAAGAAGTGAGAACCAAACAAAAAGTACTGACTTTCCATCAATCTCATCGCTCTTCACATTTTTGCACAATGTCCTCACTTTCAGAAACTGACCTCACTTTCTAAAAATGTCCTCACTTTCTAAAATGTCCACACTATCTAAAAATGTCCTTACTCTCAACCTGAACATTAATTTATCCCTCACATGTACAAGAGTGCACACACACAAATTTGCTCTCCGAAATGTAAATCCCTGATTAAAACTTCTCACTTACAAAAATTTCCCCACTTTTGTGTCCTTATTATTTCTAAAAATTGTGCTAACTTGTCAGATGTCTTCACTCACCAGAAAACTCGTCCTTCTCCAAAATTTCCTCACTCTCCTTTTTAAAGCCCCAATTGGTCCTCAGAATGATGGAAGTACAGGAACACACACACACACACAAACACACGTTAACACAAGTTCCTACAAATTTTTAACAGGGTCATTACAAATGCTCCGTCCCACAAATTGCAGCCCATTCAAGCCTCTTGTGTTTTGTGTGGTTGGTTGTGCCCACCGATCAGGAGGCAGGTGGTCGGTGGAGCTCAAACTGTTCTGCCTTAATGTGAAGCCGAGAAAGTGTGGCTTCTTCCTGAGTATACCCTAGCAGTGACCCTTCCTCTGATCCTACTCACCCCTGAAACACACACGCATGCACGCACACACACACACACACACACACACACACACACACACACACACACACACACACACACACACACACACACACACACACACACACACACACACACACACACACACACAGACACACACACACTTTGGACACCTTGTTAAACTCAGCAAGGGGCTGCTGCCTCTTCCCTCACTGGTCGTGGGGGGTCTTCTATGTGAGATAAAAGGGAAGCAGCAGGACAATAACACGTAAAACAGTCTGCGCTGTTGTCATCTGCCCACCCTTGGCCCAAGTCCATGTCCACACTAATGTGGATACATTTCAAAACTTAGTGTTGAAGTGTGGACTGGGGAGTCTCTTTAAAACGCCGCCTTGACGCGGTCAGCCTTCACAGACCATTCACCAACAGTAAAAACAAAAAACAGCCTTCTGTGTGATTACTCATATTTTATTCTGATGAAGAAAGACTGTTAATGTCAAAACACAAGTTGGTTTCATTCATTAAAAGCTTCTTAACTGCTTGCTCTACACCTCATCCCTCCTGTTCTTGCTAATGTTGTATGTCAGATGTAACAGAAACACATTACAGGTGTCATTACTGGCACGATTATGGCGCCTTATGACTATTAGCCCTTTTCCACCTCGGGGACTTAACATCCTGCAACCTGCGCTTTCCATAACCTGAAGATTTAAAGCTCTCATTACGCCTTTGGTGCTAGCTTTCCACTGTATTTGACAAACTATGGCATCACAAAGGCAGCAGCAGGAACAACTGTGTCATTTTTATGCGCTGTTTGGTAAGTGAGCGAGGTAAACAAGTTTAGGTACGTACCTACATAAACACATACGTACATTTATGTGCGTGCCGAGGCCAGCAAAAGGCCAGCAAATACCGATGACCCAAAATGGCGCGGTGAGCATCACCATTGAATCATTGAATTATTTTTCTCTAATTGTTAAATCTTTTGTAGTAGTTTCCTGGCACTGATTGGCTGCATTTGTTATCCCAACTCCCGCCTGACGTTGAGAAAAATCTTCTGGTCCAGCATTTCCAACTTTCGGTTCCAGCTCCCTCCGAATGGCTTCTTCTCCCCAAACACTAATGAGGGCCTGGGCATCCAGGCTTGTCAAGCAAGAGTTCTCTTTTCCTGCTCCATACAGAGGGAGTAATAAAATGGTGGTCTCTTTGTTTGTTAGCAGTAGCAGTCATCCTTAGCCCCTTTGAGACGTGCACCCCTTTACATTAATCTGGCGGCAACTGAACGTGTCGGTCTCATGTCCGTATAAGCACCTGAGTCGCCTTTTATGCCAACTGCACGGGTGAATAAACGAATATCCAGCAACACATTTTTACAAACATTATTTGAGCAAACAGGAATTAACGTCCTGTCATCCAGTGCTTGTGAGTGTCAAATTTTGCCGTCTAATAATGTTAAGTGATGAAACTGATGCAAAAACATATCGCTGGATTCACTGTGGGAAGTGGGGAGAAGCATCCATCGCGCTCATTACGGTCATTAACGATTCAACAGAAAAATAGCGGTGGAAACAAAAGCCGAACCTGCGACGCTGTCTGCATGTTTTTAAGTTCCTGCGGTGGAAAAGGGCTTTATGCGATTAATTAATTAAAATAGCGACTTTATGGACGGTCTCAACACAGCAGCCGAGGAATTACTTGGGGCCAACATGCATTTCTGAGCCCCAATCAGTCCACTACTTCATACTTATGCAGTTGTCTGACAATAAAAACGGAATAAATATATCGATGGGAGCAGCCGTATTGTGTGAACAATACAGAGGTTTAACGTGCTGAGACCAGTATCTCATTAGCATCTCATTTTGATTCATGCAAATCAAAACAATCTATAGAATAAACCCCACTTCTTTGCACAACGTTTGTTGTATGTTAATCCAAACAGGAGGAGATATAATTATTTTCTTGTAGTTTTTGGCATTTGAATGTGGCCGGTAAGCTCCTGGAAAGTGACCTGAAAATGCCAGATGTGGACAGAACCACATTTTGACAATTATTTTCAAGTTTATGCCCATTAATGTGGACGTGGCCAGAGACATGTCGAAGGTGGTCTCGTGATTGTTTAGCGCCTGTGCGGGTTTCCACGTGCGTGTGCTCCAGCTTTTCGGGAGTCGCGGGTTTGGGCGTGCACGATACAATATGGGCTTCAATTCACACCCGCAGCCTCTCTGTCAAAAAGGAGGGGACGGAGCAATTAGCCTTACGGAGGAGAGAGAAAGAAAGAGGGAAGAACGAAGGGAATTGTGAATTTGACACATTAAATAGTGGCCGTCATTAGCATGTGGCTGTGTGGAGTTGGGGTTTATTCACTGGGTCCTTGAATGCATATTGCTTCGCTACCACGACCATACCCCCACCTCTCTCCTTCTCAGTCTGTCCATCATCCCCACAGCCACCTTTCACTTGTAATCACCCTATTCGGCCTCCTTTTTTCATTCAGTTTCTACGTCTTTTCTGTCGCCTTCATCTTTTTTATGCCGTCACGCTGACTGGAAGTGGGTCCCCTGAGTCCCTAAATCAAAACAAATTAAGCTGGATAATTAGATTCAGGAACAAATGAAATGTCAGACACTGGTTGGTAAACTCAACACCAATAACACCATGAGCTTATCTTTCCAGTATTAGAGATATACATTTGATGCTTCCTTTATTAGCATGACTGACCCAAAACTGTGGATGTTACTCAGCCGTCCCTGCAGGGTTCCCGAGGACACATGAAAAACTCATCTTGACTTGAATTAGTCCTTCGTTTCGCTGGAGACCTGACACAGCTCCTGTTTTGAGCTGACTTTCACTCAGCTTGTTGTCTCTACCACATGAGCCTGGAAAAGAGCAAAGTAGCGGGCCCAGTGTGGTGCCTTTTCCTTCATTGTGCTGAGATCACCTCACGCCAGCTTTCCCCTGTCACATTAGCGCACATCAACACACTGAGCAACACACATCCCACACAGAAAAGAAGTTTTGTCCTCTGGGTTTCACTCTCTTTACTCAGTATTGATTAAGTTAGGACTTTTGTGGTGAAGAGTATTTTTTTGCAGGTAATCCTCAGTGAGGAGTCATCCCTATTTAGATCCCAGGCCGAACACAAAGGGCTGTTGGAGTAGTGAATTAACGAGTGTCGGGATTCTCATCAGTCTGCGTGGTGGAATTTGTGAATTTTTCAAGTAATGCGCACTCAGCCTTTTGACAAACTGAAATAACAGCTGTAGCCTTAGAAATTATGTTTATAAACAACTAATTTGCACCAGCAAGTGCAATTTGTGCGAAACGTGATTGAGACCGGATTACATTTTCTGTCAACATGATAAGGACATGTTGTTAATTTTAAAGTCACAAATATGTTGATACTGAACGAATCAGTAAAATGTTCACACATACTTGTTTTCCACTTGTAGTGAGTACAGCATAATTCAACTTTTTTTGGTTACGTGTAGGCACTCACAGCACTCGGTTAATGTTAGTGAAAGACTGCGGTCCGGTTTAATATAGAGAGAGTTCACGGCGTTCTCACTGTGTTTATTTACATTTATTGTGTCTCTAAAGCTGCTGTGTCCCTGCTCCTTGTCTCACGTTATTTTCTGACTTCTCCTACCCCTATCTGGCTCCGACCGGATATGCAAATCTTCAGAAGCAGTTTACAGATATAGTAATGGTATACCTGTACTGTACCCGTCCAGTTTCTTTGTGTCTGTTGGGGACTACTTTGAACCATGGGTTGGTACAGATGTGGTGCCTTAGTTAGTATTGACTGCGGGTCAGGTCAGTGTATGTGGGACTAATAAACTACAGTTGGCGTGTTCAGGGTTATGAAGGAATATGTCACCCAGTTTAACAGTGTGGCTCACTGATGGGTTTCTAATCATTTTTGGATTACCAACCACGGAGCTCAGTGGCATATCGGAATAACACATACCAGGCTTTGGACAAACACACAATACTGATTTGTAGAATCAGTTAATCGTTGATTTTGGAATTTTTACGGCACTTGTTTAAAGTAAGGAAAATAAAATAGAATATTGCCGGCTTTATCCTTTAGAATGATCAAAACCACAGTCTGTTCTCCTCTTTTTACCCTTTACTCTTTCTCCTCTCCTATTCTCTGGAAATCCCTCTCTTCCAGTGTGGCCTTCGGTCCCCTTTTTCCTACTTGGCCTCACCCTCTCTCCCTCTCTCTCCTCTCCCTCTCCTCAGCGTCTGTTAGGGCAGTGAAGCCCGAGCTGTCAGAGCAGCAACAATCCCAGTCCATTAGTATGGTAATGAGGGTGCGGGCCGACAGGTGGCCTGCTAGACAGCTCAATTAAACTGCTCATTAAAGAGGAAAGTTAACGAAGCTGCAGCCTGGTGCCAGTACGGCTTTAACACACAATGTGATGTCACAGGCAACAAATTGCTGGTGAGTAGGGGAGTGTGTCAGTCTGCGTGTGTACAAGTGTGTGTGTGTGTGTGTGTGTGTGTGTGAGTGTGTGTGTGTGTGTGTGTTTCCCTGTGCGAGTCCCCCGTGTACACAAGTATGAATGTGTCTGAGCGCACCCTGACATGAGTGCATATAAGCAGAAAAGTGTGTATTGAAATAACAGGTCAGAGAAAGTTAGATGGACGTTACTAATAAGGCAGAGATGCCAGGCTCAATGATCAGAAGGGACGAGCGACGGGGAGGAGATGGGACAGAGAAAAAATAAGTCACTCAAACTTGGCCTTTAACTGTCCCATCAGGCTGCCAGTGGCCACGTTCTCTGCATCATTAACTGGACAACAACATACTAATGCTCTAATTATTAAAAAAAAAAAACAGCCAAAGTACACAAAGACGCAAAGTACTGTATATTATTACATATTCTCAATGCCTCAGGGGAGCATGTTAAAAGAAAAATGTACGTTTTTTTTTTTCTTTCACAAATCTGCTTTGAATCCAACTAAAGCAATTAGTTTAAAGAAGTCTTTGTCCTGTCTTTTTTCATTGCGGGGCTACAGTACTTTTGGGTCCGTCCTACTGGTTGACGTTGAGCTTGAGCTTGATGACTCTAATGTATGTCGACAAATCAAGATACGTCGTCACACTGATCCTTTAAATCCAATCTTGCCAACTGAAACAGAGGTTGATTTTACCCACTGTTTAAAGTGCATGCTAATTCATTTCATTAAGCGGTAGCACTTTTTCAGTCTTTCTTTGTGATAGATAAAAGTTAAAGGAGAGGTTCGGATTCATTTATTACGTTATTACGTATTTCCCCTCAAAGGAGGCGACAATTTGGAAGTAAACTAGTAAGAAGCATACTGGATGCACACAACAGACATTACTGAACTTCAAGGCAGCAGTGATTTTTTTTCTGTGCAGGTCCATTCCTATAAATTCGCAAGGTCATCATAGTATTTGCCTTGTATTAAAACCATCTAAAACTGCTGATAGGTCGATCAAGTAATAATCATAATTAATATCTAATGTTAATATTGTCATTTATTGATTGTTACTATTGATACATTATCAAGAATAATGACAAATGAAACATGTGATAAGGAGTCGTTTCATAAAGCTTAAAGTAAGTAGTAGTAAGATTAGACACAAATATTCTGGGGTTTACTTCACAAAGTGAACTTGAAGACCCACATCAATCTAAATATGCCTCTTTTTAGGTAAGTGAAAACATTAAACTTGTTGCTGCACTCCTTACAGGACCCACAGTATGTAATTACAGTTTTTATTCAGTATTCATTCTAATTTGATTAGTTGTGTCGGGACGGAGGTGGGGGGCAGTGGGTGCAACATATTTTAATAGTCGCTCATTGTTTATTATGTGTGAGAATAAAGATGTAACACAACATGTTAATCAGTTTGTAACCCTGACCAATTTAGTCTGTAATCCGGGGGGCGTGCTCTCTCAAGTGTGAAAATGGGGCCGTATGTGTCTTGCTTCCCTCTCTCCCTCTCTCTGTCTTGCGTTTCGATCCCCGCGTCTGTGACATGGAGGATCATGGGAGTTAATGGGGTAGGACTCCGGTCAACAAACGGGGTTATGTATGGGCACAAACAAGAACACAGTGAGAAAACAGACCCGCCAGATTCACTCAAAGCTGTCTGAAAGATGTCTGCCCTTATGAATATGCTAATCCCAGTTTAGCATGAACAAAAAAAAAAAAAATTCTCATTAATTAATCAGTAACAATGGCCTCCTTTAATGACACACTAGCTACCGTTGGAGACAGAGACTACTGTATGTGTGCGTGAGAGTAAAATATAAAATCATTTTAATCCAAACCTTTGGGCAGTTCATGAAATATTTTATACTCACTATTATAAATAGTGGTAGGCACAGTTTTTATGAGAAAAAAATATATAAAATTTAAGTCGACAGCATATGAAAAAAATGGTAATTCTAAGAAACACCAAACTCATGCAAAAGACTGGAGATTTCACTGATCACCAGTTTATCAAACACAATGACAATAGTCCTTGTGACAGACAGTGATTGACAGGCAGACAGAGACAGGCCTGCAGCCAGACAAACTGTCAGAGGTGTGTTTTGTCTGAATAAGCAGATTCCCTGCATTGGGTATTAACCTACATAACACAGACCTCCTCAGCTCAGAGATGACGTGAACCAAACTGCAAGCATACGGGGGCCAAATTGACCACAGCCACAAAACTAGACCGGACACACTTGACCATGACGCTGGGGGCCTGGACTCTCGTGATTCAAGGCGCACAGCAAAAAGTGCAGGCGAGTATGCCATACCAGGCGCACCTGAGGGTGTACTTTAGGTATATTCGTTGGTAGAGGCATCTGATGCGCCGGGATATGGGGTGGGATACGAGCAAAACACCATCCTACATTAATAGAAGGTGTATCCCTGTGACTGTGACAGTCATGGCCAATCATAACTGCTCCTTTCATCCTCTTTACTCAGTCCAATTTGGGTGTACCTGCACAATGTGGAAAAAAAATCCCTTTTACAAACCAGCATATAAATATTGTGTAAATCCAAGGAAATTGGCTAATATCAAACAAAAAAAAAAAAAAAAAGAAAAAATCTGCCAATAGGGTAAGCAAAATGCATGATAAGACACAATTAAACTGACCACTATCTGAACTAGTAAGACAGACGTGATATAAGCCATGAAACTTCAGAAATTCAAATAAAAAGCTCTTAAAACCAGTTTGAATTCCACTCAGTTTAGTTCAATTGATAAACAGGAAAAGACCACTCGGATGCCTGGACTGGCAGAGGAACATGTATTTTTTTCTAATTATATGGAAAATAGAGCCACCTAGTTATTATAAAGAGAAATAAACAAGAGGAAAGGTGATAGTTCTATAAACCCACTTGGCTCAGGAGTTGGTAGAGACCAAAAACAGCGCTAAAAGAGAGTGAGAGTTGGACAGAAACACGACCCCAAATGAATGATAACGTTGCACCGTAACTATTGTACAAACTTTGGCAGTGAGACACACTCATGCCGAAAGCAAATAGTGTTATAGAGGTTCAACATAGTTTCTTCTGCGATAGGGTCTGGCCATTGCATAGCTGTTTTTCTTCCACACTTAACTCCTGAATTCTCCTTCAGATTTTTCCCTGACTTTGAATTGTTTTCCACTGACTTCAAAAAAAAGCTCGGTTAGGAACAGAGAAAGGACACTATGGGACTATTTGACCACACCCTGCCTTTTCCTCTGTTCCCGTCCGCCCTGCAATTTCATAACACCTCTCTCTTGTCTTTACATCTGCCCTGTGTCCCTTCAGCGGCAGTTGATCATTGAGGTCCAAGCAGTCAGTACGCAGCAGCCTGCTGGTCTATTATGTCGCTAATTGGTGGCATGAGTGAGATGGCTACAATATCAAAAGGCAGGAAGCAAAGGTTGGAGGGACGTGGGGGTGTGGGGGGTGTGGGGTGTGTGTGTGTGGGGGGGGTGAGGAGATGAGAGAATGAAGGAAGGGAAGGGAAACTGAGAGACAGAGGGAGAAAAGGAGAGATTTGCTCTCATTAGAGGAAGGCGTGTCCGTTCTCCACGTTAGAAGCAAATTAGGTTGACAGGGGAGTGACAAGTTTTGTGCATATATGTGTGTGTGTGTATGTGTTTTTTGAGTGTGTGTGTGTGTGTGTCTGTATGGGCATGTCAGTCCGAGGGGTGCTGGTAAGAAGTGTTGTGTACGAGCTGGACAATGGAATTAGCGGGTTTGGCTATGAGGCTTCCTGACTATTGGTGGGAAACTGAAAATGGAACTGTGGGAACTAAAAGTAAAGCATAGGTGGCGGGAGAACGATTAAAACAGAAATGAAGAGAAGAGTTTGAGGGTACGTTGGTGAGTGACGGTGAATTTGTCCCAAGCTGAATCCCGAGACTTTTATTATTGATTGATTATTATTGTACATTTGTTAAAAACAGCGCATGCTGCTCCATTAAAGGGGTAATCCGTCAATTTAAAACATGAGGCTCAGTTTACTCGTCATTACGAGAACTACTCAGCATGTGAAAACAGTTGAATAAAAGTTGGCCCTGGAGGGAGCTTTCAGCAGTTTGGTGATGGATGGTGAAAGGTGCTACTGAGTTGCATTATGGGAAATGTAGGACCCTGCGATTTTTGGAGCTCGACTCATTCTAATAGACAGTGTATCTCGTCCTCAGCTGCATCACTTCCTTTTTATGTCTCTTTTTAGGCCCCATAACTTCATGGAAGTTTGCGCTCTGGACAGGAAAACCTATAAACAACTTATCTAAACTATTTTAGACTACATATCCTTTGCTCTTGGTCATGTTGACCATACGCCCGATTCAGGCCCGGTAGGGTCGAAACGGTGCTTTTGTCAGTCTAAACTTCTTTGTGAGCTCACGCTCTGCTTTTTTCCCCCTTCTGTCCCAATGCCCTCAATACCCACACTTGCAGCCTTGAGCACTTAAATGCACGTTCATGCGTCAGGTGGTAGGCAAGTGTGTCTGAGATATGCCAACACTCACACTCACACTCACCCCGCACTGGATACACACTTCTCGTAGTACCGCTCTGAGGTGGCATTGCTCCACACCCATTGGCAGTAATGAGTCTGTAAGCTGGTTTTAGGGGCCGGCGTTCATCAACAGACACGAAGAAGTTGAAGTTTGTGACATGCTGGATTTAGCATGAATATTATTATACCAGCCTCCATGTGAGGTTGTTTGGTCAACTGTTGTTTCCAAAGTCAAGAATTAACCCCGACCCTATGCTGGGTATTATAAGAATAGAGTCATATTTTATTTACTTCATGCAGAAACTCTGTTTTGGCCAAAGTTTTAACGACAATCAAAAAAGGGGCCATAATTGTATTATTATCATTGTTTGCGTTGTGGGATACACAACACTAACACCATCGTGTCCAACATCCCCTCCAGCCTCGCTCTCCTTTGCCCCAGGGGCGTCTTCCGCAGGCTCACGTGTCCTAATCGTCCCCCTCTCCCTGTCACTTCCACTGACCCCCTGTTGTGGAGGGAGAGAGCAACATTACATCTTAATCTCACCCGCTTGAGGGAGAATGCAGGTCCCTGAAAGGCAGCATTTTCTGGTTACATGAACCCATTAGGGGTGGATCAACCATATGCCAATTGACATGGCTGGGGCTGAATGGCCAACGTGGATTGTAACAGTGGTCCTCGGACAAAAAGCCCCCCGCAGGCTCCCACACCTCCACCAGAACTGAACAGACGTTCAGGCTGCCACAAACACAAGGACAGATCCCCCCACCCACACTGAAACACACACACACACACACACACACGCACACACAATATTGGTCCCGTAGCGGCCTCTGATTAAAGCACAGTTAAATAGAGCAGAGCTTACAGTTTATGTTGTTGTATCTGATTGCATTATAATGTGGCACGTAACAGTAGCTGCTTTGGTTGATTTCACAAATGGCACAAGCGTTGCTATAACCTGCAGTTGCTGAAAACTCACTGATTGGGATTACGTCATTAAGTGTTGTGTCTTTTTTACATTTTATCATATAACAAATGTCTAGATTTCTAAAAAAAAAATTATTTATACAGTGGTGTCTTGTTTCAAAAAGAACATTACTGTTGGCTGCTGAAGACCGTTTTGTTAACGAAGACATTTCAAGTCAGTATTCTGTGCTAAATAATTTTGTGTTTGTCGCCAAGAAAAAAAAGCTGTAAACCTGCCAAGTCACTGTAGATGCCAGAATGTATACCCACATGTTCATAAGCATGTATACACATGGAGTGCATACATTTCCAGACATTCTGTTTACTTCGGTACCAAATTTCAACATGTTCTGCCTTTGCCCCACGTTTTTGGCCGCACTTTGGCTGCATGTAGATCACTCGGCAGCTCTCTTGGTTTGATGATAGCAATAAACTTTGTTTGTACAACATTGTTTTTAGACAAAGCTACAAAGAGCTTTACAGGAAAAAGAAAAAGAAAAGAATAAAAAGCAAATGTAAAGTAAAAACGAGAAATTAATTAATAAATGGATGATAAAACTATCTTAAAAGTAGATGAAAACATAAAATGGCAGAAGAGTGTCCACATTAGATTATTTATTTTTATTACCATCTTTGAAATAATATCTATCCAAGGGGAAAGCAGACTTTCTTTCTTATTTTTTTTTATTATTATTTAACTACACTGACAATTCCAGTGAATGCTTTACATTAAAGTCATATCCCGTGTGCTTCCTTTAAAATCCCCTGGGCTTGGAGAAAAAGTTATCAGGCATGAAAACAGTCTAGAAATTGTTATTACTGTGCATTAGCCTCTCAGTAGTGTGATAAAGCAAAGCATACATAATAGCGTAGTGTAAATCTTTCAGCTACAATCATTCAAGTGTTGATCGTCACTGATTGTACATGTCTAGTTAAATGTAATCAGATGGCAGTCGACTCCCATCTCTATTACAACAAACAAACCAACCCTCGTCTTTTCTACGCCAGTGATCCCACATGAGAGCGTGAGACAGCGAGCTTTAGTGAGAATGTGCCCTGATTGGAGAGACAAGCTGGCCCTGCCACTCCACTGACTGTACCACTGGAGAGGCCAGTGCGTTCACCATATGGGACAGGGATGGTCAATAGGATTATGTCCTGCACCTCTCCTTCTCCCTCTTCTCTCCACCACACATAATCAACCAGGGGATGAAGTCCTGGCCCACCGAGCCTCCACTGAAGTATCCCAGATCCCCTTTCCCCTACTTGGTAAAGGGAGAGCGGGGCAGTGGGGGTCTCGTGGGCAGAGAGAAAGAGCCTGGGGGGGGGACCACCAGATGGATTAACATATTCAACAGAGACAGAGATCAAGCCTTTATAGAGTGAGGACAGAGGGAGGCTTTCTCTCACACATACAGAGTCTGAGAAAAAACAGAAATGAGTGTAAGCTGGATTTGTTTTCATTGTCATGGAAAAACGGCGATGGGCCAAGTGATAACTACTCACATGTAGCCTAATTTTTTTTTTTTCTCACAAATGCAGGCAAGACATGGACATGTGGACAGACACTAGAGGTGGAAAGTAACTTGAGTACTGTACTCAAGGTACCGGTACCTTAATGGAGAATTTACATTTGACACTACTTTATAGTGCTACATATTTATAGAGAAATACCAAACTTTTTTCTTTTTTTTTTTGAATGATAATCGCCACTTCATTTCACCTCATTATTCAGTCTGACATTGTGTTCATGTTGGCGTCATTTCGACATAGAAAGCGGCAGTAGCAGTTGCTGGGAGGAGGTGGTGTTTTTCATTCCAGCTGAAGAAAATGAGAATTGAGAGTTGAAAACAATTAGTTGATCAGATGATGGACAGTAAATGAGATGCCATGAATTTTGCTTATGAGCAAAAATGCCATACATTTGCTTTTTCCGGATACATTAAAAGTGAGGATTTCACGCTTTTCCGACAAGTCCATCAAATTAAAGGACAAAATAGATTTGTTTGTCCGTGTCCTCTACAACGACACAGGCATTTCCTTGACCTGACGCCCCTATCGGCAGGACAGCAGCTTTTGTCGGTGCCTTCCAAAAAAATAAACAAGTGAAAAACAAATCAGTTTTACGTCGTGGCAAACCTATAGTTAAGGCTCGGTTAGGTTTAGGCAAAAGAACAGCTACTTTGAGAAAGGTTGGGGTGCTTTCGTCGTCATGGCTGCAATAATAAATATTTGGTTAAGGTTAGGGAGTGATTGTGGTTGTGGTTGAAGGAAACCAACCCTGACTGTCAGTTGGAAATGGGAAGCTGTGGAAAAGAACACATTTTTTTATTGATCCCTCCATCAACCTCCTCCCTCTGCAGACTCTGTTGCTCTGTAATAACATCACCTTACTTTTTCCTTTGCTCCCTCCTTATGACTACGGCCACTTGATATCTTTGGGTTTTGTGTGAGGAAGAAAAGATTTTACCTCAGGATTTCGGAGCTTTTTCTGAAGCACTCACAACATTTTTCACATTTTCCTTTTTATTAAACCATCAGAAACAGCCCACTTAGACGACCAAGAATATTTGTGTGTACTCGCCGCATATGTCAGTTCAATGGACTTTCGCTCCTGGCAAAAAGATTTCAAAAGACAGTCTGTTCCTCCTTTTATTTTGCTAATGTAAGAGTTGTACTTCTACAGCTCGATCTCATCTACGATTGTTGCCATTTTTCAGAGCATTTGGGACCATTTTTCTGGCTCTGGCTCAGTACGGGGTCGTTTCCATCCGCAGTCATGCAAACAAAACTCCGATTAGCTTGTTGTATTTCCAACTGTGAAAACAGCCATAGATGAACTCAACACCTGACCCATTTGAATAACTGAAAAAGCATGTGGGTGGCTATTCAAGACGCCTGGAACCAGGCTAGTACTTTTTAATTCACTACATTCATTTGACAGCTGTAGTCACTAGATACTTTGCAGATTGACATGCTACAAACGACCAATATAAAGATCTCATAAAATGTTATGCGCTGTTATGGATTATCTTGTAACCCCTAAATTGCAGTGTAGTTTTTATTCTACTATTTGATCTGTCCTATTTTAGTTTAAAACTATCTTCTATGTCATTTTGTTTTACTCTTTTGAAATCCTATTTATGTTCGTCTTTTTTATATTGCCTCATGTTCATTTCGTATATTTTCTTAATTTCTTTATGTGTGTGCCTTTGTGTCCTACGTGAAGCTCTTTGAATTGCCTTGTTGTTTAAAGGAGCTATACAAATAAACTTGCCTCGCCTCGAACTGATATATAAAAAGTTTAATTCGGCTCCACCTTGACAAACTACAACACTCTGAAATTAGCGTACACATTACACGCAAGGGGCCATTCTGCATAATGAGTACTGTTACTTTTGGTAGTACAAGCTGTTTCTAATACCTAGGTACTCTTACTTACATAAAGTTTTTAGTTTAGGGATTTTACTTTTAATAAATAAAAAAGACTATATTTTTACAGTTTGGTGTTGCCACTTCTTAGGTAAGGAAATGAATACTTCTACCACCACTGACACACACACACACACACACAGCATTACCACTGTGCTGTGCGTGAACTTGTGGCCCTATCCCAGCATGAGCACCAGATTAGAGACCCTGTTTTTTCACTGGTTTGCTGTTCTCATGAGATGTGAATGGCCAGTGAGATAGTGGACCAACATTATCCTACACATTCATCTCCACATCAAAGATGTGTCCAACGGCCGGAGGGATACCCCCCTGTAAGAGAGCAAAGACCCTGCTACTAATCTTGGATTAGAGATCCAAAAGCAGAAAGTAGCTGGTGTAGTTTGTATGTCTGACTGTTGATATCTGATCAGGGTAAATTCTCTTTTCTTTTAACCAAGACACTGTTTAGCTGGCCTGTCTCCCTCTTACTGTCACAGTGAAGCATTCAGGTTTATCCCTGTCAGACAAGGGCATACACGAATGTGAATATCGCATTAAATCCATCTCTTTGTACTCATTAAACCTCTGTCGTGTCACCCTCAACCCTCACTGATCACTTTTTTTTTTTTATTTCAGTATGGCCAAACATGCAACAAAAGTCACTGAAATAGACCATATGGACAAAAGTGTGTGGGCAACTGTAGCAGCCTCCAGTCTTCTGGTTTCAGGCTTTCCACCAGATTCTGGACCCTGGCTGCAGGGTTTTGCCCCCATTCAGACAGAGGAGCATTAGTGAGGTCAAACACTGATGTTGGGTGTATAGGCCTGGCTCACCTGTCAGCGTTCCAGTTCATCCCAAAGGTGCTGTGGATGCTGTGCAGCTCAGACTGCTATGGATTACATTCATATTAGATAATTCCACACTTCTAGCCTTTTTGAGTTTGTGTCCCATTGCATTTGTGCAACTAAACTTTGACATTTTATTATTAACTGTAACCACAATCCTTGCGTAACCTTAACCATGTAGAATTTTTAAAATGTATGGATGTTCCTGTCTGGCGATAGGGTTCCAGCCCGAACTGAGAAAAAATCATCTCTTTATGGACCTGGCTACGAGCACAGGGGCTTTTTTCATGCCGAAACAAGTAAGGCTTAAAACAAAGCTGGAAGCAAACTATCGTCTAAAATATTACATCGTGTGATGTAGCATGAAGATTTCTCCTAATTATGACCTACTGGTCCAAATCACAAAAAAAAGGTGTACACACAGATATGTGAACGGGTCCAACTGAGACCTTCCATCAAGTCACAGTTTTATGATCATGTCATTGTCTGGCAGAACAAATATAAAGATAGAGCATGTCAGTGACAGCACCACCTGTGCTGCGTGATCAGCTGTTTACACGCATAAAACCGAGCAGTGACAGAGTGAGTTGGAGGTGACAGAACGTCAGCAGAAGAAACTTTGCTATGCCACTTTGTCTCTCCAAGAATTTGGGAGACAGGAAAGATGAGGTGAGAACGCTGAGAGAATGTGGAAGGGGTTGTGGGAAGCTGAGGGGTTGAACAAGTGAATGCGAGGTAGTGATCAAGGAACTCGCCATCAGCGATATTGATTTGTTGAGCAGCAGCGTGCAGGAACACTGCGTGATTTGTCGGCTTTGGCAGCAGGCGCACTAACCACAGTGAGCTTTGAGGGTGTTGATGAGAGAAAAAAAGAATGAGAAGAGTGGAACAACAGAGTGAGAGCGGTATACGGATGTAGAGAGGGAGAAAGAAAAACAATGCAGCGGCAGCCAGAGAAAGAGGGCGAACCTGCTGCCTGGCTGCTGGTGTTGTGATTGATGGGGTCACTGAGAGGTCTTCCCCAAAATGCAGAGTGTCTTCAGAGGGTCAGCCAGAGTTTGGGTAGAGGTCGGAGTGCAACCAAAGGGAAGACGCAGAGCCTGAAAAGTCCCACGACAAACGTGAGTAAAATCTCAGGTGGCAGTTGTGCAGGTATAGCGCGAGTGAAATACAAGCTGTTACATAACAGGTCGGTTCAGTCACACCAATGCGAGACTGACGTCTGGAAAAAAAAAAAAAGGCCTCCTGTGTGGACATGGTGTCACAGGTTAGCTAACTTGGAAAAGCAAAACTTTTCCTTGTTTTATTCATGCAGAATTGAATGTTGGAGCCTCTGAATGCTCTGTTTTTATTTGCCAAAAACAGTCCATGCAGCTGATGCGGTACAAGCGTTAGCACTGAACTGAGGGACCGTCACCTTGTGCAATTTCTCTTAAGCTAACCTGCTTTAGTTCTAGTCCAGTACTGAACACAGTAAGCTACACTTACAACCAGTAAGTGTAGCTTTTTCTGGGGACATTTTTAGTCTTTTGTGCACTTAAAGTAAAGGTGCTGCTGTTGTTGAATGCTTAAAAAATAATCCCTGATGCAGCTTGACGATATCAAATCACTATGCAGTACAGCACAAGACATCCATGCATGTTATATGGACAGAAAATTGCCGTATCATGTTTTGGCCTTTCAGAAAGAGTGATGATGACGAGAAAATACACTTACAGAAGGTACAGGTTGAGCAGAAGCGAGCGAGGACAAAGGGCAGGTCTTAGGCTAAGTGTATTAGCAAAAGTATAGGACCTTGAGGCTGCAAAATGCCAGAGTGCCTATAAAATTTCCTCGGCCCCCAGTGTTAGCATACATGCTAATTCCGACATACACACACACACAGTACAACGAAAGCGCTTTCCAGTTGTCACTGAGTGTCCCCGGGTGGGAGGGCCGGCAGTGGAGTAGCTATGTGTGAAGGTAACCTTTTTCAACCGCGCTGGAGCCACTTGGTAAACACACACCATAATTACTGCTTATTAGAGGCTATAGGGGCCCATTAGTGGCACTGGCCCTACCCCTCACTGCCTGCCACCTCATTATAGAAGCCAGCACAGCACAGTCTGCCTCATTACCACCTGCCTGTTAAACTCCACACACATGCATCCATGCAGGGACAAACCCTCTCTCTCGCTCTCTCTAACACACACACACACACACACAAACAAACAAGTCAACGTACACACATGCGCTTGCGAGCACACACGAGCACAGTGCAGGTGCTGCCAGATTGAAGTCAGGTGTTGACTTGTTAACTGTTCGATAGAGGAAAATAGCTGTGTGTGTGTGTGTGTGTGTGTGTGTGTGTGTGTGTGTGTGTGTGTGTGTGTGTGTGTGTGTGTGTGTGTGAAAAAGCATGTTCATTGCATCATGTGATATCAGTCAAAGGGTTCAACGGACATTTTTTCGACCGTTTGCGTCAAGTTGCAGGTAGTTTTCATTTTTTACTGGCCTCACCTCATTGCTTGTAACAGAAATGTTTAGGTATTGAATTTGGCAGAATTCTTTAGGCCAAGTTGGACGATTTTCAAAAACTTTTGTTGGTGTTTTTTACTATTTATGCCCATATTTATGTGTGTTCCAGCCATAATTAATTTGAAAAAAGAAAAAAACAACACATAAGTGCAACAGAAGCAAGTAATAAATGATTGTTAAATCATTACCGACGAAATAAACATGTTGTAGCATACGTTAGCTAGTGTACATGCAATTGCAAGCATAACTTTCTCTTTTTTGATAAAACAGTCTCTTGTAGTTCTCTTGAGTTCTGTCACTAGTTGTTAATTATATATTCTCCCATTTTATCTGAACGATGCACACACACGCTCTGTGACGACGTTTTGATTTGGCTGAGCCGTCGTGTAAGTGGGGCGGTTCAACTGAACAAAGTGTCAAGTTTAGTGTGAAACTAGTTAGTTAATCTTGACGTCACACTTTACCCGATGTATCTTATTCAGCTGATGCAACAGACTGCAGGTATGAAAAGACTTGGCTGTAGGTCAGCACAGGCTACGACTGGCACACATGCGTTGTATGTGCACACACACAAACAAAACGTCTCTCTTAATTGCCCCCTCAGTGCGCCCCATTTTGACCCAGTCTCTATTAAAAAAAAAACAATAATGTCACATTCCAGACCATGCCACCCTATGCTGTTCACTGTGCCGCCTGTGCTGCAAACAAAAGCCTGCTCTCTGTCAGCAGGCACTGAACTGCGTGCAGCTGCCACTGCCGTTTCTTCGTTTTACTGGCAATGCCCGAGCTTCTCAACAACACTGATTTACTGGGAGAATACAGGCACTATTTTCTTCCCCAACAGACCCTCTCCTTTCCATTTTCCCCTTCCTTCTCTGCCCTCTGTGTGCCCCCTATTAGGGTTACAATTTCTTAGCTGAGTCTGTTTGACTCTGCCATGGCAGCCGAGGCAGAGTGACGCTGCCAGCACGCTCTCCTTCGCTTTGATTTTTTTTTTTTTTTTTTCTCTCTCTCATCCTCTCACTCTCGGTCCTCTGTGGAGCGACTGTAGTTGAGTGAAAAGCACCATGGCAGCACTGGCAGTCAGAGACTTGTATCTGTCGCAGTTGCATGCTCTCCGTGTGTTTTTCTTTGTCGTCCTCTTTTGTTCTGTTCCTCCAGGTGAATGTCGTGCAGGCAAGGGTGCCAGGGAAGCAGATGGCTTCAAGAAAGAGAAATAAGGCAAAAGTGTAGACAAAAATTAAAACGATGCAGTGATGCAGTGCAATGCAGTGATTCTCCCTGTCGAGAATGCTAAGTACTATAGGGGATGGAGCAACAAGTCCTCATAACTAACCTAATCAAAAATGACCTGAAATGATCCAAAGCTGACTCATATGGATCTTTTCCCGTCTGTTGCCCCCATGGTTAAGGTCTGGTTACGTTTACACATCAAAAAATACTTGCTTCATGAATAATTTTGTTTTATTACAAATTTGGGGTTATTTTCAAGGCTTTGGCCACTGTTTTTATCGGATATGAAAATGTTGTTTTCACCAGAGTAAATGCAGAAACCTGGGAAAGCAGTGACAAGGAATGGGCAGTTAGAAGACTGAACAGTTCATCCAGATTATGTAAACCACTGTTCGCTGGTAAAATTCAGCACACCTGAAATGTGTCATTGCACAGGAAAACCATGTGTGCACGACTATGTACAGTAGGTAAAATATGAACTAGCTAGTTGGTCTCTAAACTCATCATTTGTTCTCATTTTTACCTCTCAATAAGTTTGTTTAACTTGGAAGTTTGTTTAAAACCTGTCTGATCCTCTGATTGCTCATGTTCCTTCACCTGTCTGAGTTCTGTTTAGCAAAGCCGGGTTCCCAGATCGTCTGAGAACTACAAAAACAAGATCAAAGTTGAAATACGCTGGAATTATCCTTTAATTTTAGAGCAATACTGTCGTCCCAATTCAGAAAAACAACTTTTACTGTTAGGCGGAGACAGTTTTGCCGCCCACCAGTCCACTCTGACCTCCTCCCTTTGACATTTTGCTGCACCATAAGAGCAATGCACCACTTTCTGTTTTGCATTGAGGGCAAACAAAGGTTATACACATTTCTCCAGAGTGCCATCTGAAGCAGGAACAATGTAGAAATACAGATTAAAAAATTAAAAAGAAAAAAGTATCCCAGAATTTCTACATCAGGATACCCCAGTTCATTTTATTGGTAGTACACACATCTCGCATTGTAGCTTCCGTCCTGTGCACACAGCATTTCTGCTTTTAAGGCTTTTTTTCCTTTTTTTTAAATTACCAAAACATGTAAATATTGGTATTATGAAACGTACATAAAGGTATCTATAAAATGCGTATGATATAAAACAAGTACAACAAATTAAATAATCCCGTCGCAAATTCATGGACAACCAACACTGAAGCAAACTTAGGTCTCAGTGGGGGTATATGCAAAGAAAACAACTCAGGAACATGAAGGGAGTCTGCCATCGACCTGAAGCACCCGTTAGTCTCACCTTTAATTAGGAAAGAAAAGAGTTGGCTCTCTTCTTCTGCACTGAACAACGGGTTACTCCCACAAGAATCCCTCAAATTCTCCCAATGTGGATGGCTGTTTTAGAGGTGGCTGATAAAGGAGCATGTGTGGCATTCAACATATAAGCATATGTGTGTGTGTTTCCACTCCAGGGTGCTCCAAACTTTGAGGACTGCCCCTCCAGAAAACACAGGCCCGGCCCTCCAAACTCAAAGGACGAGCTCCATTCACCGCCTGGCAACGGCACTGAGAAATGGAGAAGAGATGGGCAGAACGGAATGGGTGGGCAGTAAATTATCAGCTTTTGGAGGAGAAGACACGATATTTATTTATAGCATTCAGCAAGGGCACTTGGGGAGGGTTGAAATGGAATGGGGGTGAGTGTCTTTTGCAAGGGGCATCTTAGGTGGTCAGCATTGAACTGCACTAACCCCCTTGTATCCTGTCTCATTCTCCCACCCTTCACACTTGTCTTGTACCCAAAGCTCCCGAGACCTCCCTGGTAATTAGGGAGCGAGTCACACCCACTCCCTGCCCCCAAAGGCAGTAAATTTTCCTCCTTCTCCTGGCCTTGTGACACACACACTCACACATCCTCAGAATTGAGGCTTCAAGACACCATTCAGCCCGATCCCTACTTGCTCTATCCCCCGCTCTACATTTTATCACCACCCCCTGTTTTGTTTTGCTGTCTCAATCCATCAATCTTCCCATTAGCCCTCCATATTACGGAAACCGTGGGGAACGCCCCCTTTACACCAGCCCTTCGAATCTGTCTTCCTCTCTGCACCTCCCTCAGCCTCCTCTGCTTGCTGCCGACTCCCTCTTTCCCTCCATCCTTCAGTCCAGCCTTGGTATTCCCACCTGTTGCTTTCAAATGATAATGCTCTCGCTCACCCTGTTTCCTTATCCTCCAGCTTTCTCCTGATTCACCTCCATCCAGAGCTTAACATCAGACTGTCGTTGGGCAATGTAGGAAAAGATGGAGATGGATGGAGAGAGAGAAGGACTTGGGATGCCGTGGGTGGATGGTGGTGGGGGTAGCAGCACTTTGGGTGGTATGTTTCCTGCGAGGGTGGGACACAATGCCCACAGTGTTCAGGCAGGCCCACAGGAGCTTGTTTTACAACAGGGGAGGGGCTGCCATCAATGGCCAGATGATGTGAACCACCCTGAGCCGATTCACAGTGACAAACAGCCACCACCAAGAGGACCCCCACCCTTCCTCCTCCTCCTCCTCCTCTTTTCTGCTTTCTCCCATCACCTCCCTCCTTCCCTCCACGCATTCTGTTCGGTTGGACCAAAACCAGGGCATCAGAGAGCATGCAACAGCATCGTAGCTCAATGGGCTGGAAGTGAGGGGACACACGCCCACACACACACACACACACACACACACACACACACACACACACACACACACACACACACACACACACACACACACACATCCACGGACACACATGCTCAAAATTTCTCACATACATAATGGGCATACGTGCATAGACCCGTGCACAGACGCACACACAGGAACAGGCCCTTTCTGTCCTTCTTCTCCTAAGGACGCCTCAAGCATCTTGCTGGAACATGAATTGGTATTAGTTTAATTAAACCAGTGTGGCCCTTATTTGTGTCCCTCTCTTCATTCTCAAAACGGCAAAATGGCTTGATGACAGCATAATTGCTGAAGAATTGAAGGAGAGCTAGTGTGTCGAGTTGCCAAGTGGGCCCGGAAATCTCCCCCTTCCTCCAGCTCTGTGGCCCCTGCGGCCCTGCTATGGAGACCTATCCCTTCTCTCGGCCCCTCAGTCCGTTAATATCTGCACAGACCATGCCATTCAACTGGCCGTTCCGTGCCTGTGCAACAACTCCTCGTACCGAGAGGACAAAATGGTTTGTAAGGGCCTTCCAAAAAGACTATTTGAATTAATAGGTAATATAGTTGCCACCGTGGTTACATTCCAGAGTTGTAAAATCCCGTGTCATAGTACTATAAGCTGATGTACAGTGTTTTGACGTGTGATAAGCCTTCAAACTCACAGATCAGTTATGCATTCTGGACATATCTCATATCCTGTATCCTAGGAATGATGTACATATAGGATCCACCTTCACCTTCACCTACCTGACCATGTCTGTCCAGGTTTGCGTAACACCCGTTGACCAAACCATGACAACTCCAGACAAAACACCTGCAACTACTTCCAGCGTGATTTTTTTTTTTTTGAAGAGTGCATGTCTGTATGTGTGTATGCGTATGTGTAAATGTGCATGTGCATGTGCATGTGCATGTGCCTGGAGGGGTGGGTGACAGCTGGTTAGCAGTGGGGTGGTAATAAAGTAGATAAAGTAGTCCGCCCCCTTGTTAGGGATGATGAGCTTGTGTGTGTGTGTGATGGGATCAGGAGGCTGGTAGTGAGAGTAAAGGAATGCACAGCCTCTCAATCCCTCCATATGACGCTAATTGCAGCAGAACGGGGATGGCCTGGGCTGCTTGTGTACGCCATTGTTATTCCTCAGCCCATTGTCTATGGCCCTCTGACAATCGCTATCTGAATGAGAGCCTGTTAAGCCTGGCAGATCCCCATCATTAGACCACTTTACACCCATTGTGATGCAGCACTGAGAATACTGTAAAGCTATAAGTGACTTTCAGCAGGACTGAGACCATGTCCACAATAACACAGATACATTTGCTTTGTGTTTAGGCCGTCCATTCACACAAAGTCGGCATGTTCCGCCACTGGAAACTTTTTCAAAACGCTCTCAATAGTGGATAAATTTGAAAATGGCCGACGCGTATTATACTGAGGATGATGCAAAGAGAGATTTTTAACCTTTTACCACCCACTGTTCTCCAGATGAGACACTGTAACCCCAGGGAGAACTTTCCTGAACTGCCAGCGTTATTAAAAGTCACACGAATATAACTACAGCAAGGTGTCTGTCTACCTTCAGAGCAGTCTGCCAGTCCAACAACGTTACAGATCCCTGCAAATCTTCAACCAAATGTATTGCAACCGTTTGTCAAAGATAGTCAATTCGTTTTAATTTAGGCAAACCTCAAGGGTTAAAATGGTTTTACTACTTACTACAAGAGGCACTGGCATACCTTGTTTATGGTGTAAACACTATGTAAGCCACAGAATTACAACAATTACCTGTGACTGAAACACAGTTTTGTACACTTTGCAGTTGCCTGACACAAAAAAACAAAACAAATTCAGTGCATCAATGACAACAGCTGTGTTGTCAGAAGCACAGCATGGGTGATCACAGACAGCTGGAGGAGACAGAAGAGAGGTTTACCTAGCGGGGAAAAAAAACACGTCCATTCAGCCCCCACCGATGACCAGATGGTGGCGCTAATGTGATTTTGTTGTGTGCCAACCGAAGAGATTCGGCCACTCTCACATTATTACAGTGGTCCAATTGGGCAGTGAGCTCACAGAGCGACCTGGAAACGTCAGGGTGGGTGAAATCTCACCTGACATGTAATTAGCATTTTCAAACTGCATTATACAGAGAGGTGTTTCTGTTATTTAACTTACCCTCACAGATATAAATGGGGTGGACAAAATGATAGAAACAACCGTCAGTATAACTCAATACTAATAATGTTTGGCTCATGATCTTCCTAACATGTCCCTTTGACTATAGTATCTTTCATCTTTCCTGTCTTTACTGCTTGCTTCGTGACACAACTGGGGCCAAAAATGAGCGATAAAAACAGGGGCCATATCAGATTATAAATGAAATGCTTGGCAGGATTAGTCCATTCACATTGATGCATAATGGTTTCCACTTATGATTGGCACAATCTAAAACTACAAATTGGAGAAAAAGTGTGTGCAGATCATTATGTGGCTCAGTTGTTACTTTTACTTAAAGCCAAGGAATTATAGGTGAAATTTCACAGTCTAGGTATTTCCAGAACTTTCGAAACATCTTTAAAAAAAACTTTCAGCAGTCTTTCACCATATTTTCCCCCTGTCAGCCATTGACAGCAGCACTCCAGCGAACGTGACACTTTTTTTGTCCACACAAGTTTGGTCCTAGACATACTATGGAAACAAACTGCCAGCTGGCCTGCTCTGGGCAGAGTGCGCCTCAGTATAGTCTCTCCCCGAAACTAAAACAAGCATCTGGAGGCCTGGGAGGTGAATACAAGTGTGAATATATTCATCCCCATGCTGCTTTGTTAAATCTCTCGGTGTAAAGCCGTTGTACCCCCGTGCCCTCCTGAGTGACCCCTGAGGATCAGAGACCAGGTTGTCGAAACATTTGTAACATTTGGCCAAAGCAAATCTCAGGCTGCCTGCTGAATTGAAGCTCAGACCAAAGAGGAGAGAGAGAAAAAAAAAAAAAATCCCCCTGGAACCCTCAAAACACTCCCTACACTGGACCAGGAACAACCCCCCCTCCCTCCCCTTCTCGTTCCTTATCCCTCTCTCTCACACACACACACACACACACACACACACACACACACACTCACACACCGAGCTTGGAGGCTCAACCCCTCACAACCTCCAGCAAATCCCCTTTATCTTTTCCCAGCCAGATGGGGCCGCTGGAATAATAGCTAAAGCCCAATGAGTTCCATTCAATTTGTCATGCCGTCTAAAGGAGCTTGTAAGCTTCCCATTTGCAGTTATGTTATAGTAACCATGGGAGGCTCGGCAGTGTTAGGACTTAATTACCTCCTAATAGCTGTTGTAGAGATAAAGCCCCCAGCCAGCATAACCCAACACTGTCCAGCCCCTGAGGCACAGAGGCCTGAAGACTCCCTCTGCAGCCAGGATCCACATGGTTTATCGTGTGCTAGATGGCCTTGACTTGACTACATCAGTGGACCCTTCACCCCACGTGTACATGTACAGATCTATACAGAGTTAGGTTATTAGATTAGTCACAAGTTTGATCAGACATTTGCAGTCAGAGGTGTTGGAGGGACTCACCTGAGGATCTCAGGTTAGGCAGACCTGTGATCCTTTATACTTTTTAAAACCTAATTTTATTTTTTTAAATGCATTTTTAGATTAATTTCCTGCCTTTCTGCCTTCATATGTATTTTTTACTCTGTACCTTGATGTGTTCATTTCTGTTTTCAGCCACCCAGCTATCTGTCAGTCAGTCCACCACTTTGTACCAGACTGAAATACCTCAACAACTATTGGATGGATTCCCATGAAATCTGGTGCGGACGTTCATGGTCCCCACAGGATAAAGCCTACTGATTTCGGTGATCCTCTGGCTTTTCCTCCGGTGCCTCCATGAGGTTCACATTTGTAGTTTTTAATGAAATATCTCAAGAACTACCGGAATAGATTGTAATGCCCCCCCCCCCGGAAGGTCCGTCATAGCTCCTGCGATCCCTTAACGTTTCCTCTTGCGCCATCATCATTAAAATTTTAATTCGTCAGATACTTTAATTTTCAGACCAAATACCTGCACAACTAATGGCATTCCCATCAACCCCACATGTAGTTTTTGTTTAGTGCTAAGAGGCAATTGTTAGCACGCTAACATGCCAAGATGCTGAACATGCCAAACATTATACCTGCTAACATAAGCATGTTAGCATTGTCGTGAGCATGTTAGCATGCCGACATAAGAGTTTACCTCAAAGCATCGCTGTACTTAACAGACATAAAAAAGAAGAACGACGCGTGGAAACAAATCACCAACATTTTTGGTGTCTGTCGGAGCAGAGTATGTTAATCATTTGCTCAGAATAACAGAGGCACGGATACAGGTCTGACACAGCATCACCAGGGAAGATACCAAGATGTCTGTGGGTCCTGGATGCGGAACAGACACTGACTGTACAGGATTTGTCACCAAATGTCTACAAGAGTGTGGTGTAAAATGTAGATGGATTTTTTTTTTTTTTTGCCTTTAAACTTTACATCCCTCTGGGCTCAGAGAAGAAATTTCAAGTTCATTCTTTTAGAGCTTCCTCACGTTTATTGCGATAAACGCAACCTCTCCTGATGACTGTGGTAATTATTCCATCACTCTGGTGTCACCTCCCCCACACTCAATGACTGGTTGTGGTCCTATGGCGCCAGCTTTTCCGTCATTTTTCTAAGTAATGTTTTCTGCTTGTGCACTTTTGCAGATGTTCTCTTTATAAACTGGCTCCGTTTGAAGATTTCCCACCTCGCGTTTCCGTCTTTTCTTGTTTTTGAAACTTGAAACCTGAGGCACCCGAGTTATCTGAACTGAATCTGTTTTGGGTGAAATATATTGCCTTCCTTAATGTGTTTTTTCTTCTACGGATCATATAGAACATTCAGATCTGCACTGACAAGCTGAATGAGACAGGATGCAAACTCGCGACACCGTGTAACGACGCTATTTTTCGGCGTTTCACTCGACTTCCGGTGCTGACACTCAGCTTTGCCATTCAATGCGTGGTAAACCGCTAATGCGGGACAGCTACATGTGAATCTGAATGGGAGACAAGGTTACACTCACACACACGGACACACACACCCCGACACAGTAACAGCGGTGGCGGCGGCAGCCAGCGTCTCACGTTCCTCACTACAGATTCAAACAAAAGCGAGAATTTTGCTTCATTTCGTTCCAAGATTTCGCAGAGAAAGGGATCGAGGGGGAGAGCCAGGACGTTATTCATGTCTTTCACTTCATTTGGCCGAGGCCGGTCAGCTCCCCAGACAGAAAGAGAAAACTTCTCTCGTGTTTTTCCACCCTCCTCTCTTTTCTGCTTTTTTTTTTTTTTTTTTTGTTCCCTTTCTTTTTTTATTTTGGAGGCAGATTAGCAGGATTAAGTATGGCTCACATATGCTCCTCCTCACTATTGGTATTCACCACGGCACCGGGCCTACCGCCACCCAGACTGATGGACAGAGAGAGAGACGGAAAGAAGGAGATGATGGCAGTGAGGAGTGGTGAAAGCTGAGGTTGGAAGAAAATAGGAAATGTAAAGAAAAAAATCCCTGTCCATGTGCTTTTATTTTATACTTTTTTAAACTTTGACATTTGAGCTATTTTTCCCACTTTTGGTTTAGGACACTTAGTTCCAGTCAGTTGAAATTTTAATACTGCAGCATATGATGTTACCGTGTGCTTCCAAGTTGAGTCAACAGTTTGGGGAAGAGCCTTTTCTTGTTTCTATGTGACAGTGCACACATGCCCCGGATCAAGTCCGTAAAGAGATGGTTTTTTCCAGTGTGGTGTGGAGGAACTTGACTGGCCTGCACAGAGCCCTGACCTCGAACCCCATCAAGCAGCTTGGGGATGAACTGGTGCGCCGGCACCGCGAGCCGGGCCCTATCACCCAACATCAGTGTTGGCCCTTTGCTAATGCTTTCGTGGCTGAATGGGAGCAAATCCCTGCAGCCGGGTTCCGAAATCTGGAGGAAAGCCTGAAAACCGAAAGAGTGGAGGCTGCTAGAGCGGCAGACTCGTGCGCTCGGTTTGGGAATCACATAGGTGTAATGTTTTGGTTTGTTTTTATTCTGGAGAAAAACAGCGAGGTAAAAACAATGTTAGGCTTTATTCAGGCACCGCACTTGCCTGTCACAAAACACACAGTGACTTCGTATCATGTGTAACTGAAGGCTCTCTGCTTTTTCTGATCCTTTGCCCCCTCATTTCCCCCCCCCCCCCCCCCCCGTGCGATCTAACTATACTGCAAACTGCTGGATGGAGGGCTTGACATGCACTTTTTTTTTTTTAAAGCTGACCAGTGGTGGCATATAAAACATGGAGACAACGAGTTAGGATACAAGCTGGACAGCAACAAATCCATTCACCTCAGCTGGGTTTGAACTATTAACATCAGTGGTTAAGTGGCTGTTGCTTTGAATTTTGGAACTGAAATGTGACAGTTTTCTGGATATTTGAGGATATTCACCCTTTGATTTTATTTTTTTTTTAAGTACCAAAATTAAAAAAAAAATGACCGGGCGTTACTATGATGTGTAAGAATTAGTTTTGAATAAATTATGTTCATCTCAGCTTCATTTCATAGGCCAGAGTTTCTCAAATCTGGGTGGTGACCCCAACGTGGGCTCGCAGGATATTTCTAAAGCTGGCGATAAAACGGAGTTCTGAGAAGTATCGGCATTTCTAATCCATTTGGAGTTCCTGTACAGGCTTTCAGAAACGGAATGAGGGCACTTCTGTCTTGTGACAACGCGATAACTCTGTTGCAAAAAAAAAAAAAAAAAAACTCCACCTAAAAAAAAATTACCACAGAAGACTGAGAGACTCTGTGGAGTATCTCTGAAACAGCCTGTGAGCAACTACCACAATCCCCGACGGATCATTTCACTAACTAACTGTAACTGGCTTAAAACGATGATGCGTGAGATGTAGGAGAGACCTCGGCTGCAGAGGAAAAGCCTGTATGTGGTCCGAGTCTCATTGTGGAGCCCAGAGCAACAGTGACACTGTGGGAATGTGTAATGAAGCAAACGATGGCACAGATACAAACCTCCTGATTTAAAATGCCACTTTAACCGCCTTCATTACCATAATCTTATTTAACGGGAGTAAACACGCGGACGCGAGGGACAGAGGAAGGAAAATACAAGCAAATATAACGATGAAAAAAAACAAAACAAGGGGGCAGTGTGTGTGTGTGTGTGTGTGTGTGTGTGTGCGGTAGTCGTCGCCCCCCCCCCACCCAACGGACTTGATTTTGTGACATCTTTGACCGACCGATGTGGATGTGACACCTGACTGATAGTTGAAACCGAATATGCCCCCCCCCCCCGAAAAAAAAAAAAAAAACGTAGTTCCGGTCAACTGGTCACCAACGCGCTAAATCAGTCCGCAAGGTGTACTAAGCTGAGGGTAACCATGGCAACAGCCCGGAGTCTTGATTCTGGGCACAACTAACTACAAAATGAATGAATGAATGAATGAATATTTAATTCATATTTAAAATATTCGATTGTTAAAGAAAAAAAAAACACTTTCCTGCTTTTTCCCGTTTTAAAAAAACAAACTGTCACTTTCTTCCAAAGTCAATGTTTGTTTATTTATCTATTTATTTATTTTTCGTTTTTTTTTTTTTGTTGTTGCCCCCCCCCCCCATACACACTGTTATTTCATATCCCAGAGCAGTGCTGTGTACTGGTGTGTTTTCTTCCCCCCCCCCGCTTCCTTCGTGGGAAATAAAAACCCCCACCGGCAATCAAGTAACACCGGTCAGTGGTTGAAATCAACCCCCCCCCTTTTAACTTCACCCCACAGGCGGCTGAGTCGGTAGAACAAGACATTAACTGATGAAAATGATTAGGGTCACCTCAGACATTTTGTTTTCACCCGCAGCCCGAGCGCACGGAGGACGTTCCCACCTCCGTGCTACGAAAACGGATAAACTTGCAGAGGCAATTAGCGCAGGATTAAAGTTTGTCATATTTCGGGACAATGCCGCTGTCAGATCCGGTTAGGTCCGAGGGCGAGTCGCCGGCCCGGGCCCTTATGCCGGCCAGAGGCCCTCTCAGCGCCAGCAGCGGGCCACACCGCGATCGCTCGCCGCAGACTAATTGAAATGTTACAGATCATAACCGTTAAAAACAATTTTGCACACCTCATTAATTAACGTTAAAGACGCACTTTAACGGCAGCTGCTGGCCGACAGCGGGGTAAAAACGGAAAACACCACATTTAGTCCCGAACTGCGAGCAGGAAACATATTGCGCCGCTTATTAGGCTTCGACCCGTTGCTGCTGCTCGTGTGAGGGGGCGACGTGATTTCACGCTCGGAGAGGTTGTTGGCAAAAAAAAAAAAAAAAAAAGAGAGAGAGAGACGAGGAACGAATATTCGATCCAAAAAAATTAAAAAAAAAAACCAAAAAACAAAATTTAAAAAATGGCGCAAATTAAGCTGATAGGATGTTAAATTAAAATATCTCTATTTATTTAGAGATTCCTTTTTAGTTATTTAGTCGCGGTTTCGGCACGAAACAAATCAATCATAATTCGTGTGATTGATTAAAATGAGGTCTGATTTATTGCATGACTGTTTCCGGAGCCTTGCGCTGACAGAAAATGACAGTTGACTCCCGAAGGCGCAAACTGCGGCTTATTCGGTGCGTCATGACGGTCAAAATCCGTCCGCGCGCGGGCCCAGCGTTTTCACGAGAAAGGGGGCCATGTGCAGGAGGAAGTGTGTCTGATTTCACTTAATAGTGATGCTGTGTGTTGGTAATTACATCAGGCTGGAGAGGACCCCCCGCCCCCCTCCCCACCTCCCCTGCACGGAGCTGATTGGTCGCAGGGTGGCAGCCGGCACAGAAACTGCGTTGTCCCGGTGAGCCGGCCTCTGTGCGCCTCAGCCCGCTATAAAAGCCCGCGGTCGCACGCAGCCGTGCCAAATGGGCTGTCACACGCGCTTTGGAGTAACAAGTGGATCCGACGTTTAGGTTTTCTCACCATCGCGCCTGGAAACACTCTCGGTAAGTGGTTGTTTTTATATTAACCTGCTTTAATAATTACTGGCGTTTTTACCAGACTTTATTTATGAGTCAAACGGAAATAAAGTGTAGAAAAGGACAAGCTGGGGACACTCATTGATAACTTGTCTCTTATCCCCTACCTGATGACCCAGTGTCAATATAAAGATGAAAAGGGATAAAAGCAGTTTCGCCAGACATGTTCCTGTAAGTGGAGTTTTAATTCGAGGGTCCTGCAGCATTCAGGATGAATCTAATCAGAGGCCACGACGTGTCTGTACATAGCAGCCTACTTTTAATGATCTATTCAACGGATAAAATGGCAATAACCAGTCACCGTGTGCCCAGCAAATAACGTGGATTATTTTCTGTGGCGGTGCTATGAGATGTGGATTCTGGGGTTCATTAAATTAACTAAAAAAAATGATTGCTTTTTTTTTTCTCTCTCTTCAGACCACCGTGCTGTGGACCAGAACCATGGACTCCGATACGAGCCGCGTGTCGAGCAGACCGTCTTCCCCCGAGGTGGACGACATCTTCATATCCACCCTGAAGAAGTCTGTGCACGGCTTCTCGGGTGCCGTGTCGTCCACGCAGAGCGACTCTCCGTCAGAGATCCCCGGCCTGCGTGGCCTCTCCGCCACCGACGAGGACTCCCTCTCCCTCCGGATGGCGTCCAAGAAAGACCGTAAGCTCCTGTCAGAGAGCGAGCTCCAGACGATCCGCCTCAAGATCAACAGCCGCGAGAGGAAAAGGATGCACGACCTCAACGTGGCCATGGACGGGCTGCGGGAGGTCATGCCCTATGCGCACGGACCGTCGGTGCGCAAACTCTCCAAAATCGCCACCCTGCTGCTGGCGCGAAACTACATCCTGATGCTGAGCAACTCGCTGGAGGAGATGAAGCGGTTGGTCAGCGAGATCTACGGCAGCAGCGGACACCACGGCGGCTTCCACCCGTCGGCCTGTGGGACTATGACACACGCGGGGCCCGTGCCGGGACACCCGGCGGCCTCCCACGCCTCCCACCCGGGGGTGCACCACCCGCTCCTCCCGCCGGCGGCCGTCTCCACCGCCTCTCTGTCCGCGCCCGGTATCTCCGCCGTCACCTCGGTCAGGCCCCATCACGGACTCCTCAAAGCCCCCGCCGCCGGCGCGGGGCCGCTGGGCAGCAGCTTCCAGCACTGGGGCGTTGGCACCGGGATGCCTTGCCCGTGCAGCATGTGCCAAGTCCCGCCTCCGCATGTGTCCGGCATGAGCGCCGTCACCATGCCGCGGCTGGCCAGCGACTCCAAGTGACTCCGAACCGAGTGGAGACGAACTTTTCTGGGGTTGTTACAGACTCTCTCCCCGCACTGTTACTCTCTTAATTTATCTTTGTTGCCGGATCCGGTAAAGACCGATGCATTGATTCCCCTCACTTCGGGACTTCGGGGGTTTGCGACTAACTTAGTGTCTTACGATGATTAACCTCAGTTTGTAACAGGTGTTCCTTCACAGAGCTCCTAGAGCACAACGAAATCCACCTTATCCCTGGAAATCTCCGACGGTCCAGGCATCTGTGTGTCTCTACAGTTATTTAAAGATCCAATTTTAATCGCCGGTGATCAGTTGCTTTTCTGTTCTGTGGGGGCCCGCTGAGGGGAAACGGTCCCAACCTCGAATCAAACCACAAATATAGAGTGTAAATATGTAGATTGATAATTCTGTTTAAATATAGTCGAAGATATTATATATTAGAGTCTTGTTAATGTGCGGGAAGACTCCCCCACCCCTCACATGTTGCACCTGCTTTATTCTGTCCATCTAATTCAACGCATCTCTCCTTATTTCTTCCGCCCAGTGGGCTGTCGTTCAACTGCCCGGCCAACACAATGACCACTTCTTTATTTTTTTAATAAAAAGAAAAGGAAAAAAGAAAAAAAAGAAAATGATATTTATTTACTTATTTTGAAGGGGAATTTCAGTCGAATCTCCGATTGTGTTGGGGTTTGAAATGTAAAATAAAGACGATTAATTGAAAAAGGGAAAAAAGAAAAAGTCTTTGGTGATGTCTTTGTTTTTAATCCCTATATTACCTTACACGATACAAAAGGGGGGGGGCGTGTTGAAGTGAGATTTAAAGCGGCACTGATACACATCATCAGGTTTACAGATCACTGGACGTCGACATTATTACAGGGGGAAAAGCAGATCACAACATCAAACATACAAAACACATCTGATCAGTGGTTTTATAACAGAATAACTGAAAAAAAAAACCTTTAAACGGTTTGGGAATCGGTCTTTCGTTTAACATAATGAATAACAAATTTAATGTATTTTAAGCTTTTAAAAAGACAAACACTAATCTGAAAAGTGACTTCTATCATGATTATCATACCTTTGACTTAGGCAGACCACTGCCTAGACTTTAATAGCCGGGCATGGTCAAAAAGGTTCATCTTTTTTTTTTTTTTTTTCACCTTAACTACAACCTAATGGCCTCCATTAAGTTTTTGTGTATACCTGCCATTCATGACAATAAATTAAAAAAAAAAAAATTGCTAAACCTCATGAACCCTGGCTCCGTGAGACACTTTTGTGAGTTTGAGGGATGTAAGAAAATCCCTCCAACAGAAAACAAAAATATCCGGGCATCCGCCTCACGTTTTAATAACTTTACTCTCAACCTATTATGATGAGTCCCGTGTCCATGTAGATCTAATAATGATACTTTTTATGAATCAAATTCATGATGTACATCACAACAGAGGCCGTTTTTTCGTAGATTTAATAAACAGGATTTATTAAAGCGTGATTTAATGAACACGTTTTATATAACCTTAATATTTTATGACAGTCTGGCGTTTGTGTCCTCGTGAAACGCGCTGGTCCGGAGCTCGTCTCTGCTGCCGGATGCCACCCCGGACCACAGCACGTCCAGCGCTCGCGATCGCTCACGCTTTACGCGCCAGGTGACCTCGGCTGGTCGGAGATTGGCTTCGTCTCAGCCGCGAGCCACCGTCGCCGGACGGTGGACCGACGTTTTTGTAGGCACCTGCGCGTCCAACCGGACTTTCGTCCCGCGGAGTTGATCTGCTTGTAACGAGCTTAAAAAAAAAAAAAAAGGTGGTGTGTGTGTGTGTGTGTGTGTGGGGGGCACTTTTCTCTCACCTGCATAACGAGAGGGCGTCCGCGAGAGAAAACTGCATTACGGAACCGTCATCTTTGCAAAAGAGGCGTGCAAACAAAAAGTTCTGGTGGCAGAAGGAAGCCAGTGATGAGTAAAGGCCGGTACACTTGAGGAAAAGGTAGCAGCTGCATAGCAGATTGTGCATGCTGTTGCAACGTTTTCCAAAGGCTTCTGAGGCTGGAACGATACGAACTGAATCTCTGAATATTCATGCAGGCATTTGTTTATTCGTCTCATTACTGGAATTGAATTATTCAGAGTCCTTCAGCGTTTTTTTTGTAGGACGTTTCAAAGAGGAAGGGGTCATTCGGTGCCATGCAGCAAAAATACAGTCTATTCACAGGTGAGCCATAAGACAGCAGCTCTCTAAAAAGCCTCAGCCTCTGGAAACACATCAGAAAAATAGGAGATATAACCCTGGCATTCCTTTACTCTTAAGTTCACACTTAGTGTACTTCATACTACCATTTTTAAGGTCATTTTGTGTAACTACAGTCATGTGCAGTCCTAAAAGCTGTTAAACGTTCGTCCCAGCATTCAGCATTCAGCTCGACATCGCATCACTGTTTAACTCTGACTCCCTCTGCAAAACAGCCAGAGGGATCCACAATGAGGACAGAGTGACAGCTTAACCGCAGCTCGCCACAAAAAAGGGGAGCCATTTCCAGCTGCAAGCTGTCGCTCATGTGCTTTCCAAAGAAAGTTTGACTCACACTATGGCAAAAATACTATCTGGTTTTGTATGAGCAGGGGGGCAGTAAATAGGAAAAATAGCTTAGGAAGATAGTTTGGATGTTAGTCACATCACAGTCACAACCTTTTACGTTGTAAAACAATTTCACGACATAAATATGGACATAAATGAAGTGGTGTATTTGCAGCAAATGCTTTTTTCCTTGTTTTGAAAAAGACATCATTTTGGTCTGTGGCAGAACCGTAAAACAGGCTTGAAGGTTTTCGGTTACTCTGGCTGCTTGCCCCTCCTCAGGTTGCAGTTGGTTGCTGTCATGCTGGCGATAATGCAAAAGGTCAAAGTCAGCTAGGTGAAAAAAGGTTTGCACTCTTAGAATTTAGTCTTCTCGGTGAAACAAAGCTCCTATGAGTCAAACCTTTACTTTTCTTTAATTTTTCAGACGGTGTCATCGTTTGGATATTCAGTAACTTGACTAAGTTTTTGCATCTGTGTTTTTTTTCTTCAGGTGAATGTTCATTGTGGACTTTTTTCTTTTTCCATATGTGATAATGCCAGGTCACCAAACTCCATTCACGAATAGGAATCTTAGAGGCGTGAATTGTCCCACTCAGGGAACCACGCGGGCAGGAGATTGAGGGACGGTCTGAGCACGTCCACTCAGGCCTGAGAAGAGGTGCGGGCAAGATAAGGGATAACACCTGTGTGAGTGGGGGGACTTTCAGCCCTTCGTACTGTCCATCAGAACTCTGTTTGTCATCATCCAACTCATTGGTGAGCTCCCTACTGTGCGTAGGCCTTTTTTCACAGCAGACACCTTGACTTTTCAAAGCACAGGTGTCACTAATAAGACTAACGTTCGCCCCGTTGGGTTCAAGTGTCCCTGTGAACTGGATTATTTAGCGCGCCCACTTACTCTTTCAGGTTTTGAATGGTTACATGAAACGCTATCAATGAGAGAGAGAGAGAGAGACGGGAATAAATGTATCCTGCAATATACTTTGTACACTTTAAATCTAATGGCAGAATTAGCCGATTTGTTGCTCAGCTCAGGTCGGATGTGGTTTATGTGGACAAGAAACATCTTTCAACTGATTACGAAGTTTTCCCTCACGTCATTGCAGCTCGCAGCAGTGTTTTGTCTTTGTCCTGCCGTTTAGTGTTACAACGCTGACGGTATTTGTCATGCCATTGAGATTTCCAGAACGGCTCCAAAAGAGCGTGACGTTGGGCCGTTTTCAGCTACTTAGAACATCACAGCAAATACCATGAATCGAACATCAAACAACCAATTTGCATCCGCAGAAAAATCCATTATAGAGAACACTAAGACCTCAGATACTCACCTTACAGAAGCCTTGACAGTACACAATTCCAGGCAGTTGCAATGAACAAATTCCCTTTTTCTCAACCTGAAAGTTTTATTCTCTCTGGCTTTTGGTCATTTTTGCCAGCTGTGCAGCTATGTACGGCTGAGTGCAACATGTCTGAGTCATTTTTGCCAGGGATGCTGAAAGCTATCCTGGAAAAATGAAGAAAATAAACTAAAGTAATAACATAATAACACGTGGAACAGAGAGATTGATGACACTGTACCAAGTGAGGTTTTACACAAGATAATCCACCGTCTACTAAAGAGTTGAAAGAGTCTGATAGTTGAGTTCTACACACGTTCCATCCGCAGTCTACCGTGGCCTTCACCTCTGATTTTGGCATACGGCTGCTTTGACAATTAACAAACCATTTTGATGGCACATAAAGGCATAACTTGAACGATTATTTTGTCTTAGAACCTCTGCTGTACCTCAGGTATCTTGTCCCCAGAGCCATCCAAGCACCATTTTGTCAGTGCAAAATGTAGTTAACGTGGATTACAAAGTATCACATTGCAAAAATAATTAGACCTCCCTCTCCCCCATGATTCCCTCTCTTTAGTGTAAATTTCCACAATTATCTCTTCTGTTCTTAATAACTCAGATGTGCAGGGACCTCAAATTCTAAGCTTCGCTGGTCAGGAAGTCATGATTACACGACATACTGCTCCCAGTCGCAGCTGCAGGTGGTCGGTCGATTAAAGGAAAAAGAAATAGCACCTTAGGAAGGTGTTACCTCATCGCAATTAATTCTCCAAGTCTCTGAACTCTGCTTGAGAGATGAGCACCATTTTTTTTTTTTTTTTAAAGATATTGTACAGACTAAAGTGAAATAAATTTTAGAGGCAGTGCAATTTAAATTCAATGGAAAGACACGGGCAGACGCAAATTTGCGCTGGATGACGCACATTGAGGCGAAGATGCATGTGTGTGAGTTGAAAATGTTTCCACTGGAGGAAAAAACTCATGCCTTTCCGAAGGTTTTATGACTACTTCACAAATATTCAGAGACAAGAAGAGACACTGGAAAGAAATAAACGTTCACCTGGAGTAAAAGTTTTTAATCTGCAAAATCACCAAATGTTCATGCACATTCACCAACAGTGTATTTCATTTGTTTTTCCTACAGATATGCTCACGGTAACTAAAGCATTGATTATCGTTTAATGGTTATGTTTAGACCATCACAGCGCTTGGTTAGGTTAAGAAGAGATCATTGTTAAATATTCAAAAAGTCGGTACTGACTTGAATCTTGAGACAGGGCATGTTAACTTTTTCAATATTTGACCAAAACTATTTTTTTTCTATAACTGCAACCAGAGTGTTTGTCTAAGGCCAGATGATGTCCAATCTCTCTCAAACACTTTGTATGCTTTGCCCACTGCGCACCGTTACACACTGGTCCAAAATCAACCATACGTTTTAAAGTGGGTTGAGATCTGGTGACTGCAAATGCCTCAGCATATGAGCTACATAGTGTTCATACTCGTCAGCCCCTTAAGTGAGCCCCTTGTGCCCTGCGTGGAAGCATCTGCATTCGGTCACATTTGTCCACTCATTTGTCAAAATAAACTCAACGTAAATAGCAGTCGTGGCTTTTAAAATAAATGACTACATTAAACAGTTGCCTTTTTAGAACAGAATTTTATTGAGGGGCTCATTTAGTAAACTAAAAATTACTTAAGCTCACAGTGATTAATTGGTATTAATAGTTACTTCATTCAGATGGGGAAGAAAATAATTAAGAAACGTCCTTTTTGTGGTTGGTTTATTTAACTATCAATGAATATTGAAGACAATTTGTCAATGCAATGACGCTGATGAGAAAGTTTTTTCTACGATACACCCAGATAAACATGGTGCTAAAGTTAAAAGAGAAACTGACTGAGTAGCATCTTTTCAGCTCTGCCTTGATGATCAGGCCAATAGCAGCTGGGCTTCACATCCCTGTGACTGGATTTGAATAAACAACTCCTTATCCACTGTTGGTGGCAGGCTGACTTATCCATTGACGCTGAGAGTCGGAGGTTGCTTCTGTGACAGTTTAAATATTCATAACTTTGGACAGAAGGGGAGCATCAGTCTTACACTGTTGTAACTGGATTTAAACCTTCCTGAAAACACTGCACAGATGTACACCCTTTCAGCTCCGTGCATCATGTTGTGTTAGCCGAAAGGATTAAAGATCGGTGGGATGCATCAAAGGTGGCGGAATAGCAGAAAGAGAAACTTAGTCTATGATGGAGCAAAGGAGGAATAAGCGAGAGAAGATAAACAAACAGAGAAGCTGTCAGAGACAAAGGCAGGATTTAACACTTACAAGGGAATAGATGGAGCTCTAAGGTGAACATGAGACCTCAGAGTTCACTCTTTCCCATGGGACCGGTGTTTATTTCAACACAGCTCATCTGCTCACTCTTTACCAACATTAAACACTGCGGTGTACTCTAACACACACTAAGAAACACTGACTGTATTGGATAGATAAGCAACAAGTGGTGGCTTAGCTAAGAATTTAGCTATTTTTGCTGTTCCTCACAACAATTTGATGATGCCTCTTTTATGTCGCCTTGTGCCAGTTAGAAGACACGGTTAGACCACAGCCGTAAGTGCTTTGCGGGTGGTTGGCAACCGTTAAACCTAATCCACACTATGTGGGAGTTATGGTAATTACCCCTTTTTGACTCATAAATAACGCTCACTTCAGCATACAAGTGGTGACTTAAACTGGGAAACTTCGTTTTCCAACATCTGGCTTTGCACAAATATTAATGCCATGTCAGCAGAATGGGAAGAACAGGAAAATGTCCCATTATTCAAACTTGAAATGTTATGACATTATCCCAAAATGGTCACCTCTGTATTGTAGTCCCAACAGATGAAGGAAAATTAAGTATATATGAGATATTTTTGTTATGTTACAAATTTGAAGGAGTTCATTAATACATAAAAAATGATACAAGCAGTGTATAGCTCCTCTCTAATTAGCTGAGACAGTGCTAATTTTAGATTTAGATTTTAGATAGAACTGCCGGTGATATTGGCTTTGCAGCCACTCGGACACTGGTTTTGTTGATATTATAACATTGTTTTTTGGAGAGTGTGAAATATTCCTGATATCTACAAATTTGAATTATAACTAGAAATCTGACATGAATGATTTTTCCCATTCGGCTGCTCGTAATTACAGTCTGTACAGTATGAACTGAATGTTGCATAAGTCCCAGAATAAGCAAACATTTTTGGTTGCATGATGTCAACCAAAGTCAATCCATGAAAGTTGTTAAATGCTAATTTAATAGATATATTGCTACACTGAGCATTAACAGTATTTTCTCACATGACCTCTGCTGTTCAAAATTAAATGACTAGCTATTTATAGTGTTTAAATTACACTTGTTCCTAGTAGCCATTAATTGTATAATGTTAGCAAATATGTTAGTAGGTTGTATTATTACTGATGTACTAGGTTTGTGTTTGACTTCCTACTTTGTTAGAGCTTATAGATGGCAAAATGGGGCTGTTTTAGGATCAAATAAAGAAGGGGAATGCTGCACAGTCATAACTCTGATACAATACTTTATTTTAAAATAAAATAAAATTATTAATAAAATATTTTTGAACTTTGTGTCTTATTCAGGATAGGACTTGCTCTTGGATCAAAAACACCGGGGAGCTGAAAGAAAGTCAGTAAGACTATAACACAGCTGGTATTGATGAGTAAAAGCAGAAACATACCAACATTTGAGTTGTCTGATGACTGGAAGTTCCCAAGCCATACCACTATCTGTATATCAGGTTCTTTGCTGACCGAGTTGGCTCCATCACTGTTTTGGTGATGTTGATAGAGAGGTGTCATTGTGGGAATCAAGGTTGAGCTTTAGGTGCTGAGACATTTTCCACGCAAGCAGTGATACATGCCTTCATCCGAATGGAACAGCTGGGTGTCATCAGCATAGCAGGGGCACAAAAAGCCATTCAAATGTATGCCATAACCTGTGTTTCTGTGTTGGCTGAATCATGTGCCAATCCTGACCTCAGATTCCCCAAGCCTGTTTGATTATTGGTACGGGTCAGGTTGCTGGTCTTACATGAACAGATCAGGTCCAGAACTGACAAATGGATAGTTATGAGTAACACGTTTGTTATGTGTTTGCAATCTGGGCCACGTTTGAGACCTGCAGCCTCAGAGTGATTTGTGCTGTACCAGGCAATTGAAGTTGACACTGGGGCAGTCGCAGGAACTGTTGAATTTCATAAAGATTTCCTCTGATTCAGATTCTTTTGGTGGTCTGAATTCTTTTCAACAAGGAGATGTCCGCCACTATTTTAGTTTAAACTCAGATGTGTGTACCAGCTTCCCTATGTGTGCTGATGGCACGAAATAAGAAGTAGAGGTACTCGTTGGCAAAAAGGAGAGGTGCAGGAACTCCATAGCATTATATCATTTATGCAAACTAAAGTTAAATACTTAAAACACCCCTGATTGGTTTGTGTGTATTTGTGTGTCTGCCTAATAATCTATGACGAGCAGCAGATGAACTACTCGATCGGGTGGATCAATGTGTTTAGTAAAAGCCCAGAGGGACAAAGACAGAAGGGAGTTAGAGAGAGAGTAAAGGAAAATGAAAGAAACAAAGAGAGAGAGCAGAAGATCCATTGAGTGTGTTTTTGTGGCTGAAGAATTGTCCCCAGTGGCTTTGAAAAGAGGGATAATCCTGTCAAGTAAGCAGACCTTTGGATATTCATGACTGGCCGAGCGGCTCCGTGGACTGAAGGAGGACACAGTCAGGATGGGATTAAACATCAAAGTGAATCTGAGGAGCTCAGGACTGGGACGTGAATCAACCAATGCAGAAACACAGAGGTATCAGAGGGGTGTGCTGGGGGCCAGCGGGGGCCAGTGGGGACCAGTTGTCTGGTGGGTGGACAGCACTTTGAATGATTCCAGGATGAGGGCCTCCTAAATGCCATTCAGTAGAGTGATATTGTGTGTTCACCTGCCCCCCCAATCTGAGAAACATATCCATACATAAGCATCCATTGTAGTTAGAAAATAGGTTCTTGTCATCGTCATCTTCAAGTCTGTTTGGTAGCTGAGGAGGAGTGTTAAAAATGTGATAAAAAAGTGATAAAAGTGATAAAAATGAAGATGTGGACAATCCCGTCCACATACTCTTTTTTAGGTTTAGTCCAGGCTTGTTCTTCATGGTTTGGACTAGACTAGACTTAATTCCAATAAAAGTACATATTAATGCTACAACAAATCATCTTTTTTGATCTTTATGGCAACGGTTTGTGTTTGGCGCTTGTTTCAACATAACAGTGCCCCTGTGCACAAAACCATGTCCATAAAGAAATGGTTTTCCCCAGTTTGATGGGTAAGCACTTGACTGGTCTGCACAGAACCCTCACCTCCGCCTTATCTAACGTCATTGGGATGAAGTGTAACACCAGTTATTACAACCCATCATCAGTGTTGGAACTTACTAACGCTCCAGTGCCTGAATGGGTTCAAATCGCTGCATTCAGGTTCCAAAATCTGGTGGAAAGCCTAAAATTTAGAGGAGTGTAGGCTGTTATGGCAGCAGAATCATGCCCATGCTTTATAAATGACACATTCAACAATCACCTATGGGTGTAATGTGCTGAGGTCCACGTAATTTTAGCCGTGTGGTATATATGGCCTGGCAATTGTTTTGGTTTTATTTGTCCAAGTCTAGAGATATCTGCCATTGAGATCTTTGCTTCCGCTGCAATATTTTGGGGGCAAATAGGATTTAGCTTGTGGTGCTTGTAGCATTAAAAAAAATAGTATTTAAATAATTCACTAGCAAAATGTCTTTCCAGAAATGATGTTGTGGTACCTCTGGATAATCGACAGATCTCACTGTAAACAGTTTTGTTTGGACCTAAATATGAAGAAATAGTCCCTATGAAAGCAGTCCACATTTTTTTAATTGCAAATTTTCTGCTCAAGTTGACACGTTCAACTTGCAGAGCTGGGTCTTCACCTCAATTTGCACCATGAAAAGTGAATAAGATGGTCATCTTCATATCTGTAGGCCCTCCGTGACTTTGAGTATGTAAGTGTTACAGCACTATCAGATACCTTGTGAATGATGTCCCATATGGTTTGTTGACCATGTCACGCTCATGTCTGTCCCCTGGCAGTGGCCCTGCCAGCTCTGATTGCTGCTGCCAGCTGGGACGTTTGGACAAAGAGACTCAACCTGACAGGATTCAGGGAAACACACACACACACACACACACACACACACACTGGGTGTCCTGCAGTTTTAAAAAAGAGTTTGAATGGGCCTTTATGACATGTGTTGCATTAAGTGAAATGGATGGATTGATGTGTGCTCACACTTGAGTCACAAAAAATCTATTTAGACAGGAGTTGTATTCAAATCTCTTAAACACACAAATCAAACATATTTAAATCTGAAGAGCCAAGATGTAAACAAGATATGATGTAGGTAACGTTTCCTTATTATATTTTATAACTGAACATTTCCATCCTTAGCAAATAATTAAAGGAACACATGAAAAAAATATACATAGATCAATAAGCCTCTCATTATGGATTAAAAAATATTTGACTCTATGAGAGAGCTACAGCCCTTACAAAAACCTTCATTTATGAACTGCTTCCTGATCTGCCACCGCTATGGTTAAGGTTTTGTTAGGTTTTGGCAAAAACTGCTTGATTAGGGTTAGGGAAAGATCATTTCAAAATAAATGCCTTGTCAATGTTAGGAAGCGATTGTCGTCATAGTTAAAAGAAACCCTTGTTGACTGTCGCTACAAAACAGAAAACGGTTTCACACTTTGGTGACTCAACCATCTACTGAAATGTTAGCAAATACTAGCATGCTAACATACTAAACTAAGATGCTAACCATGATAAACCTTATACCTGTACACCTACACCTGTAGCGCAAATTTTAACCAAATTTCGAGAAAACCCGCAAAAGAAAATGCCAATTAAAATTTGTTTCCATCGACTACCGTTATGTGAATATTATGTCGAGATAAAAAGTTGATTGTGCCAATTTTCCAGTCAGTGACATCAAACCATTGCAGGTGAAGACGGCACAACGAGATTTTATATAGACAGTGTAATGGAAATATGGCATTTCTGTTTCATGTATTAATTTGAGGAAGGTCACAGTCTCCTGACCATTCCACACAGATCTGTTTTGGTCTGTCGCTATTTTCTCCTCAGTGGAGCAGAAGCTTCAGTGGACATGTGGGTAACATGCTTGATGATGTCTGTTTCTATTGCACTTTGTGGCATTTTTGTTTTATAAAGACACCAAGTTTTCGACCTCAGCCAAGAGTAAAAACGTGCCATGGTTCAAGGTTTTTTTCAATTTTTCAAAGTTCCAGCTCAAGTTTTTCAGGCGCAAGTTGTAAATGCACATAAAAACAGTTTGCTGGAAATAATACTATCATAACCCTTTGCTCAAAGACTCATGCTGACATACAGCTTCACAAACCCACTAGATACTTTAGAGTTCAAGGTGTCATATTATTAGCGACATACTTTCTGTCTTACCACATGTATTTTCCAGTTGGTTTTTAGTAGCCAGAAACGAACTTTCTTTGGTTTGAAATTTAACCAGTTCAGTGTGGTTAATTCTGCCTCTACAGCAGCCATACCACCATGAGATGTTTTAATAACTACAACCCCAATTTGTCAAGTTACTGAAGCCTGCTATCATGTTGCGCTGCAACATATGTCTGCTCTCTGAGTTGTTGCTTCCCCGGGGTCTGCTGTTTCATAAATGAAATTAGCACCGCACTCAGAATGGCTGTCATCTGATGTGCAAGTAAGCTGGACAGAGGTAACCCAAAATTAAACTCAGTAGTTAACAGCCCTCTGCAGGGGGGGCAGTCACGATGTTGGCAACATCTGTGATAAACCTGCTGCAGTTTGATCAGAGTGGAGGGTGAATAGAAAGGGAGAGTGGTGGCTGCCTCAGTCTGATCTGTCAGGTCTTAGTGTGGATTTTAAATGTGCCGAGAGTGTGTGAGGAGCAGGAGCACAGTGGGAGGTGAATGAGCTGAGGAGGAGGAGGAGGCGGCTCTAAGGAATAGAGGAGAGATTCTGGGTTGTCTCAAGGGGGAGGGGGAGGTAACTGTGTGTGTGTGTGTGTGTGTGTGTGTGTGTGTGTCTGTGTGTGTGATAAAGGGTGTAGGCTGACAGATGTGTCCATCAACTCCTGAAAGAATCATCTTACATCCACTGCATCCATCTGCCAGCTTAGAGTGGCAAGATTTTGTGAAATCAGAACAGTGTGTTGAAATGCAAAATGACATTTTCTGTTCATGAAACAAGGGGAAGAAAATATTTTTCACCACATACAGATAACATTAACCTGTTAATTCTGCCAACGTTGCCAATGGCTCCATCTGCAAACTCGTGTCGTGCAAATACAAACAAGTAAGAAATTACAAAATATATTTACGATTCTACTCAAGGCCCCAAAATTTCCAGAGATACCCAATATGTCAAGCTGAATTTTGAGAAAATGTTAACAAAATGCTGCACAAGCCGTGTTAAATATTTCTTTTTTTCTGGATTGATGCAGCCAAAAAAAACACAGTTTCTTGAGGTTTAACATTGCAGTCACTATAAGCATCACATAGTTGCCGTGAAGTGTTGTAACACAGATAGTGAACATATATTCGTCACTTTCTAATAGTGCAGTTTTTTTTCTAAAAAAAAAGTTCTAAAAAGGCAACCCCTCCTGGAGGATCCCCCAGCGCTCCCCTGTCAGCTGGGAGACGTGATCCCCTTGTCCAAAGGGGGGCTTCTCTGTCCAGGGACCATCCCTGGGTTTTAAATTATTGCTCCTGGTCAAGCCTGAAAATCATACATCGGCATTTTCACAGTGCAACAGGACCCTAGCATATTCAAACTCACCAACTCAGGAGGGTACTCCCAATATTTATTCCGAGATTGGAAAATGCCGCCTCTATTTGGATGGATGGCCAAAACAGAAAGAGGCATTGTCAAACGTAGACATATTAGCATGGATAAATTTGTGAAGGACTAGTGGATGAACATTCAAATCTTGCCAAAACTCTGAACCTCTCTCTGTATCCTGCATTGCGAGACCAGACACCCACGTATGGTGTCTGATCTGCTCCATAACAAGATTCAAAATCACTAAGATTCTCATAGGATAATTACTGTTTATTAGAAATTGGTCATATGTTCATAATTTTGGCCATAGTTTCTAACGCTTAACGTAAGAAAGTACCATCCAAATTAATTGCTGAGATCTCAGCTCATTTCATGAAGGCAAGAAGGAAGAGCAGTCAAATGATCAGGCAGGTTGTAAATAGTCATCAGTTTATCCAAATTTTTATTGGAACAGTTTGTTCGGAGGTGAAACAGAAAATTAGTGCATTGAAATATCGCAACTAAAGCAAATACAGTAGGTCAAAGTAGAAATTATGATGAGAGTTTCGGCAATAATTTTACCGTTCACCTTAGATTTCTCTTCCAAGTATGTTTGGCTAGCTTGGAGGTTTGTTTAAAACCTGTCCGATTGTGTTTCTTCCATCTGATTTCTTTTTATGGATGTCGCTGCATTCCCAGATCTCAGCGATTAACTTGATAAGTACATTGTTATTTATTACTTTTGGAAATTGAAAATAATTCATTTATCTTTTAAATTGAGAGGAAAAGAGGTTTGTCAGTTTTGGTAGAGATTGAAGTCAACTCTTGGTCACTTGATTAAACATTCAAATTCAGAGTGTCCAATGGCAGAGTTTCCTTTGCTAAAATAAATTTCCACCAATAGATTACGCAGGTAAACATCAGTGTTTAAGCCGGTCAGCCAGCAGAGACACTATGACAATGTCTGTGCCTCTTTTGCTCACCGAACTGCTTCACTACAAGAGGCCTAATTTCTGGGATGTGTATCCTCATCCATCATACTGCTATCAGCTTTCACTTTAACAGTGACTTTGGTCTCGCTGCACCGCCCTCCATACAGACGGGGATAACCCCTGAAAACCCACCCTTGGCCTTGTACCGCTAATAAAACCCGAAAAGAAACATTGCAACCCGCCCCCACAACGTTTGGACTTTAACTGGGGTGCCCCTGGCCTTGATTGCTTGGTGAGAAGAAGAAGAAGCTCAGTGTTTGACTTTGGATAAGGATTCCTGTAGAAGTTTAGTGTCCGTGAATCCATCATTGTCACGGTTAAATAGGATCGGGGGTTTTAAGGGTACTTTGTGGGGGACGGGTTAACTAACACTTTCCTATTAGCAGTCACCATGCAAATCCCTGGTGGCATTGTTTCAGAGAGGAACATCTGCTATAACAATAGATAATCACTGAGTTAGATTTTGTTTTGGGTAATTTAAAATGACCACAATGAAAGGTTAGAGCAGTTCAGTTTGACTTTTGCAGAGAAATCTGGGAAAAAAAATTTAGAGAACATTCAAGAATATTCTTAAATATTGTAGAGTTTTCAGGCTTTTAATTTGAAAGTGACAACATATATATACCATGCAGGAGTACAGCTATCAGACACAAGCAAAAGGGAAAAAAGCAAAATGACAGAAAGTGTCAGCGGAGCAGTTAGCAACAGGAAATATGAATGTGGCAAATGTCCATCTGTATTTAAACAACTGTGACCAACTGAGCGTGTGCAGCTATTGAGAGTGAAGCATTTAGGCTCTCTTTCACAAAGGGCCCCAGGGCTAAAACCTTACACCCCTCCCACCTTCATTATCCCTGCCACACTATGATCAGCACCAAATGCTGACTATCCCAGGCCAGCGCGCACAAAGCATGCTGGGAAGGACAAAAGCAGACCTTCAGCAGATCGGTTCCACCTTATTAACAGCTTGTAATCTTCTCATGTCTTTGGCCAGGCCTCACAGAGCAGGAGTTAGGACGAATAGACAAGTATGTCCTCCGTCCCTGCTTTGATGCAGAGCAGTCTTTTCCCACTGAAAAGTCCTGCTCTGTTATATACCCATTGTTGCTGCTGCACCTGTTTGCCTGCGGGGACACATGGACAAATTCAGTCACTGGCAACTGTTAATTTCTCATTAGAGTCTCTTTGCACGTCGTAAACAGACAGTTTGGGATGTAAAGCCTATGGCAGGTGCACCTCCTCGTTTATCTTCCTGGTTATCTAATCTGTCAAAAACCCTGGAGAGAAAAATGACCACAAATACTGTTTATTAATGCAAACAGGATTTTGCAGGGTTTGGACATTATTATTGAGGCCCAAAATAAACAAATTACCTGTCTCTCTGAGAGAATCTGATGCAGTTTTTTGGATGTTATTTGAACATTTGACTTGCGCTCTAAATAGCGTTCTTTCCACTTGACCGTTTTTCGTCAAAAAACTTGCAAGAAATTGGTAGAATTTCTGTACAACCTTGTCATTCCTTCGAATTAATACATTTTTCATGGCTCTTCCCTGGCAGGTTACAGTTTCCCATGTGTCATTTTATGTGGGGTTTTTCCCACTGAAAATTATTTGTTTTAAGATCTTTTTGCACAGTTATAGGATCCAAGTAAGAAGGAGTAAAATGAAGATGGAGCAAAAAAAAACTTTATAGAGCTGGGACAGCGATACTTGTGAGCTGGAAGACTGGATTAACCACTGAAACAGTGTGTTAGGGCCGTGTATCGCGTCACACGTGTGCAGGTGCGAGCGTGCGTCTCCCCCTTGCACATGCATGAGATAAGCAAAACCGGGACCCGCTCATAGAAAAACGCCCCCTGACTTCTACTAGACGAACCTTTAAGTCCCACAACATGTCTCCAACATAACCTGCTTAATCCCTAAACGTTTTCGGCTACCTTGCCTTCATCAGGGTGGTATCTGAGGTGGTTTCTGGCTTCTTTATGTCCACCAACTAGTCATGTGACTTGATAATCATCCATATTTAAAACAACAATTCAATTATCATGTTAAAATAGTTATCGAAGAATACAACATTTTCAATTGTGCATAAAGCATCAATATTGTTGCAATGGTTAACTACCTACCTCTTAATATACCTGAAGCAATCATTTAAAACAGTGGTCATACTGTTAATCAGAACTATGTCTGAAGTGACCTGACATATGACATTAAGTGCTGTAATTAATTAATCATTTAAATAACTTTGTCTTATTCGGGAGCTTTTTTCACCACAAGCAAGACAGTCAGTGACAAACAGATGGGGACACAGAGGTAATTGTGCCAATTTGGGGGATCAGAACGCCTCTTTTAGACATTAACAAACATGATAAGTCCTCCCGCAGAGGCAAAAAACACATCGACACACCATCAACTGACACACAAAAGAGCTCAATCAGACACCTGATGTAAATTGACTCCATTAAGTCAAGATTGTGTCCGGAGCAGCAGCAGCCAGACTGTGGCTTGACTTAATTTGTGAAACTGTCTCTTTATATCAAGTGAGGTGGATATATAATTATGCCAGTTTGTAGTCAATTAATGAGCCATTCGAGGTTTTTTGTGTGTTTATCAGCAAGGAAGTGTCTACTCCGCTCTTTAAGAAAAAAACCTATTTCCTCTGGGTGGTCCAAACTGAGGATTCAGTATTTTCAGTTTTTACTTTTCCCCTCAAAATAATATGTGAATTATTTAGTAATATCTAAGATTATATTTAAAAATTTAATAGTACACAATCCAGGATAATATTTTGAAATTCATTTTTTTAATAAATGGCATTGTTTTGTTTTGATTTTATTTTGTAATTACTAAGAGTGAATCTGTTTATTAGCTTTTTTTTTTTTTTTTTTTTTACAATTTTCACTTCAATTCCTACCACGATGAAAGTTGCAAAACCTTATGTTCTTAAACCTTATTTTCTGCAAACTTTTTGATGCAAAATCTGGGTTTAAATCCGCTTGACCAGATTGGATCCATCTAAAAAAGTTCTGCTATTATTCAGTTCAAATCAATACAAAACACAAAGCAAGAAAACTTAACTATACTTGAACAGCACCGAAAATCATACAAAGAAGAAAAAATAAAGCAAATGGAAAATGCATTTTTAAAACTTTTGTTTATTTCTTTCATTTTTTTACATTAGGTTCTTTGATTTTAAAATCTTTTGCTGGTGTGCGAGTTCCTAGATTTGCATAAGAACCTTCAATTGATGAACGCCAGGAAGAAAGAAAAGAATTCATAACCATTTTTTTCAGTGGTATCACTCTGGGTGTACTTTTCATCCTGTATTGGTGGATAAATTGACCCAGGAGTTTGGCTGAGGTGTCTTCCTGTCTGTCAGCCGCAGGAAGTGTCTCAACACAGACGAGGCATTTAGCCCCCAGGTGCAGACCCACCATTGGACGGCCTTACCCAGATGGATAGTGCTCCTTCCACCATAAAGACACTAGTCTTCCCCCTGCCCTGAAGCTACCGGTGCTCCTGCCCTGGTCCAGCCTCATCAAAAGGAGCCTGGAAGCTGGGAGGCGGATATGCTGGACTGCAGCCCCAAATCAAGCTCACTTTTCTTTCCCTTGTGGATAAAAAGTGGGGGAGGTGCACTTTTCTGGTAGACACCAGCGTCTTTCTTTCTCCTCTTTTCCTACTTCTGTATGTGTGGCTCCTTGCAGGTGTCCTTTTTTTCCTCCTGACACAGAAACCACATCCCAAAATACAGTCAAAAGCATCGCGGCTCGTTTTCTTTCATTACTCAGTTTATTACCTCTCATTGTTAGACAGGCACTAGAAATCAAATTGAGCTCACAGGCACGCACACAAACAGACACACACGCGCGCGCGGACCCCCACACACACACACACACACACACACACGCACACGCACACGCACGCACGCACGCACGCACACACGTGCACACATACACACACATGCACACATTCATCCTGGCTGCCTGCACTCTGTTCTCCTGCAGGTGCGAGGGCCATCCGCCTGGCCCTTTTCATGGGGCCCTCCCTTTCCTGTCCGTCTGGAGTCCGTCCATTCAGCTTCAATCACAGCACCAGCCGAACGCCACCGGACCACTGGCGGGGAAGGGAAGCGCCTCCACACACATCTTTCACTTGTTGAACGACAAGAGAAGAGCGGCTGGGGAAGAAAGAAAGGGTCTTCCTCCTCTGCATCTCCTTCTGCTTTCATCGTAAACAACTTGCTTTCTGTGTGTAACTGTGCTGTCCTTCCCCTCTTCCCCCTGCCTTCCTTTTCTCCCACTCAGATGGGCTTTACAAGGAGGAGGAGGGGAGGGAGTGCAAAAAGAGGACGGCCAGGCTCACTGCGCAACAAAGTGACGCTGAGGTCTTTTTGTGGCTCATGAATGGCACATCTGAGGTTTCCAGCCTTGCTCGGTGCCCCAAGCCAGCTTCACCTGTGGTTGGAGTCAATTGGCCTGTTGTCTGCTTGTCTGGAACCATGCCCAACTCTCTGCCAGCCAATTTGTTTAGCGTAGCCGCTCAGAACTGAGCAACAATAACCTCCACCTCAAAACCATCAATTAACTCCCAACACACAATGATGTATCCATTGACTGTTTGCCAAAACTGTTCTTTGACACAATTAATACCTTTGTTAATACTGCTAATACCTGCTCTCTGGCACATAACAAAGTACTGATGATTTTAAAGGCTTCCAAATTGTAAAATGGCTGCAGCGGTACATTCCATTAAGCTCAGAGTGTTGTCTTTTCTATGTGCACTCTCAGTTAAATTCACATAAAGAAAAAGTAAAAACAATGTTAGTCATGTTGACAGGTATTAATAAGAGTCCCCAGCTTCGCTGTTGGTTCTTTGAGGCTTCATTTAGGCACAGCAGTGCATTGAGCTAAATGCTAACATCAGCATCCTAACATGCTCACAAAGCAAAACGCTAACACGTTAATGTCTAGCAGCTAATGTTCACCATGTTTGCTATCTTATTTTAGCGTGTTTGCAGATTGATATTTGCTAATTAGCACTAAACACAAGGTGACTGATGGAAATGTTGTTATATTTGCTGGTATTTGGTCATAAAACGAAAACATCAGTCAGGGGATCACCAAAGTCATCGGGATTCATCCTCTGGGGACCATGACTGTCTGTAGAAAATTTGATGGCCATCGAATATATATTTTAAATTCTGACCAAAGTGGTGGAGGGACCAACATTACCATAAAAAAAGTCAAATTGTACAAAAACAGTAAAACTTATCTTGTCATGCAAACAACTTGTCAGAGCTATGACAATGTCCTTGTTTACCATTATTCACTAACTTCTCAAGCAAAAACCCACCTCCTGTACTGAGACTCTTAAGTGTCTGTCATTCCTGAACACGTTTATATTTATTTTTCGTCCAGTACAATCTGCAAGGAAGGGATTATCCTCTTCTGTGCTTGGAAAACTGCTTCATTCTGATCCCAGTGATAATGTACCCACTGGATTAACTAAATAATTCACTGATTTTTTTTTCTAATGTTTTGCCTTAAATTCTCCCAGTTTTCAATAGGATTCTGCTGGTGTTGTCACCATCTACCACTTGGCTTTCATTTCACTGTCAGATTTCAAAAAGTCAGACATGCATACGTGTGTTTCTAAAGAGCACATCATGTGTTGGGGAGGAGTTGAGCTGAGGTGGGTGTATGTGAGGGGAGCATTTAGCTCACATTTCCACTGTGTGAGCTGTTATTCTCACCGCACGCAGCTGTGGAAATGAGATAAAACTGAGCTGCCACTTTAGGAAGCTCTCACTCACTCACTCATGCTGCCAGAAACCTCTGAAGCCAAAAGTAAAAACGTTCGGTGACTCATCATTCGGCTGGATGGAATCTGTTTTCTGCAAGCAAAGAGGAGATCAGCAGGTTGACGGAATAAATATCTGATTTTTGCAGTTTGTGGATTTTTTAAGAGTGGAAGTCTTTGTCTTTGACTGAAGAACAATTTTTGGTTTGTCTCTCAAACTTTACCTGCTGACGAAGACTACTGAACTACAACTCTGAGGAATAGCACACCTCTGAGGAGACTATGAACGTGTTGTCAAACCCAGTGATCAGGGCCCAGGAGCAGTCTCTACCTCTCTGTGGTCCCGGGTCCGTCCAGGACTTACCCCACTGCTCTCCAGGGTACAGCCTGAGCTCCCGCCTCAATCCTACACCAATGCTTGGCCTGCAGAGCGGCCAAAGATCAACCAAACCTCAGAGGGAGCTGAGCCCTGAGGAGCAACAGGAGCTAAGGAGGAAGATCAATAGCAGGGAGAGGAAGCGGATGCAGGACTTGAACATTGCCATGGATGCCCTGAGGGAGGTCATGGTGCCTTACGCCTCCTCACCTTCCTCTGCCTCCTCCTCTCAGTCCCACCAGCCTGGAGCTCCTCCAGGCCGCAGGCTCTCCAAGATCTCCACTCTGGTCCTGGCAAGGAACTACATCCTCCTCCTTGGTTCGTCTCTGCAGGAGATGCGGCGGCTGCTGGGCGAGGTGAGCATCGGGATGGGTGTGAACACAGGGCCTGTCCCGCGGCTGTTGCTTGCTGGAGGGTGGCCCCTCATCTCCGGCCCCGGTCAGCTCCTCCTCACCCAGGAATCCCTTCTCACCTCAGCAGCCTCCTCCTCCTCATCTTCCTCCTCCACTTCATCGTCCTCTGCAGCTAAATGTCCCCTGCTGTCTACAAGCCCCATGGACGCCTCGCTGGCCCCAGTGCAGTGGAGCTCTGCAGGGGCTTCAGGTGGGCCGCTGTGCCCCTGTGGAGTCTGCAGACTGCCCAGATTCAGCCATTCCACTCCGGTTCCCAGATTCCCAAAGTGACACCTTGAAGTTGAAGAGAAGAAGAATGGACTTGATGACTGTTACATGTATGCAACATTTTTTTTTATTGAATTGTTATTTTTCTAACTTTTTTAACATGTTTATAATATTTTACTACACTATATACTCACAATTATTCTTTGATCTTTTTAAATATTATGCAACTATTCTGTATTTGGTAAGACAGGCGCCTTAAATCTAATAATGCCCTTTTGTTTCTGTGTCGCAAAACATTTTATGACATTTCTTATGTCAAAAACAGAGAAATAATGAACTACTTTGGAGTTTGTTGCATGATAAATGTAAACTGTAATGACCTTGTGCATGTTGCATATGACTACAGTGTTGTACTGGAGCTTGCTGGGTGAAAGTTGGTGCTAACTTTAGGGGCCCACAGTTGGAAAGGGTCCAAATAAAGGGCTCTTGTGAAATAAAAAATATGCTAGTTATTAAAGGCTCTGAAAACCAATTTCTCAATCTGCTTTCTACTATGACCAATAGAGTCCTACATGGACACATCATTTTCTCCAAAAGTTTGAACGATTTTTGTTATTTCACAGTTTCTGAATTAAGGTTTTTGTCTGTGCTCTAAACAGTGGTTTGAAGTGGCCAGGGCTGCACACCACTGTTGTCAAACTCAGAATTTTACTTATTTGAACATTTAATATCAGACAAACATTAAGAAATACTTAAGATTTGAAACCCAGGTTTCAGGAACTTTCAGGAAGTAGAAGAACGATGTGAAAAACACTGTTTCATACTATATAGTAATCCTAAGCAGGGCTTCTGAAGTTCACACTGGGAAAGACAAAACTGCGTATACTCAAATAAAAATCAGTATCCATAATAAAAAATAAAAAATCCCACTTTTGAAACATTTTTGAGTTTGCTGTGGAGATGTGGTGTTTTATGCCACAATGCAATGCTGAAAGGAAATAGGAGATGCAAAATACTGAACAGCTGATCTCCTCTCAGAGTTGCTGGGGGCTAATCAAGTCTCGCACGCACTGCAAGCATTGTATAATAAAGCAACCACTTGTCTTTCTCCAACAATTTATGTGACTTTTTTTCCAAACCCCATCCTTTTTTTTAATGTACCAGTAATTCCTGGAGCTAAAATTTGAGTACTGATCTTTGCATCCAGAGATTTTTTTCACAGTGAGTAAAAACTAAACTTCCATGTTAGCATTGCTTTTTCTTCGTCGGTTAACTGGTATCACTCTGGATTTTTCAGGCAAATTTTGCCAAAATTTGCATACAGTTTTCTAAAATTTTGCAACTCTCAACCCCTAGCTTTTCTCACGCCACTGTTAAATCCTGCATTGCCGTCTATCCCATGAGGCACTGAGAAAAGATCCTCTCTCACAAAATGAAGAGGGGCAAACTGCTCCTCACGCCGTACCATGTTCGTTTGGGTGTTCAACGTTGTAATTTCTGATATTCTTCAGACTCTGACAAGATGCTGAGCTGAAAAGGTCCTTCCAGCCTCCTCACCAACTCAAAATAGTGAAACAGTCCTCAGCTCTTCCCCCATTCACTGCTGCAACAAGCAAAAGATCAAAACCCACCCGTGTAATTACTGCTCCGCAGAAAGGAGGCCTTTTGATTATTAGACCCCTCTTTCTCCTCCATCCTCAAATTCTTGATGTTTCTCTGTGTTAAGGAGCCAGGACGGGTGATTTGGTGCTACTCATTACACTCACTCCACAATATGTTCAAACGCCCAGAAAATGTGTCTCCCTGAATGGGGTTCACTCCTGCAAACTTGCCACCCCTCTGGAAGAAAGCCGGCAGCCTCATTCTGAGTGAGAATAAGAGGCGCTGATAGGAGGGAGGATATTCTCAGTCACAGCCTGGCCCTTAGCGGGACCTGCATGAATAATAATAATGAAAATAATCATAATCATAATGCTGATAAAATACTCAAAATAATTGCGACCGCGGAATAAGAGGATTATAGAGGGTAGATATGTGAATAGTGGTGAGTGAAAGGAAGGGAATCTGTTAGCATCGGGGAGGACAAAAGAGGAGCTGGATGCCATTAAGTGAGATTAAGCTAAATAAGGCTTGATTTTCTTACAAGGAAAAAGGGGGAAGGAGAAGAGGGTGAGAGTGAAGGAGGAGAGAAGGGGGAGGGAGGGAGAGCCTGATTCATAGATCAAAGTGAGATGGCCAAACTTCACGTCTTTCATTTACATATAGCTGCTTTATGTCTCTGGAGGGATTAGCTACCTTGCTATTTTCTCCGGGCTCTCCTCTATTCTGCTACCTTTGCCCGCCATCCACTTCCTTCTGCTCTCAGGAAGGTTCAGCCCTTCTTCTCTTCTTTTTTTGTTTAAGTTGGGCTCCTTAATTTCTCCCCCCTCTCATTCTCTGCTCTTTCTCTCTGTTTTTCCAAGAGGCTCTCACTTTCTCGCATTTGGTGGTTTCATTGTTGCAGCGACGCAGGGGTCTGGTCATTCTTTGTGTTAGCACTTTAACTCATCTCCATTTCATCACTGTTGTTCAATGGGGCGAGGAGAGCTCGTAAGACAATGCAGGCAAGCACACACACACACACACACACACACACACACACACACACACACACACACACACACACACACACACACAGTTCACTGCAGACTAAAACCAGAAAAGCAGATTTAGCACTGAACTGGTTCTTACTCTCGTTAAAGGCATAGCACATCATAAACCTGTGCCATTGTTTTCTGGAAATGTTACTTCTTTCTCTATTTAACCGGATAGAAAAATCTCAGTGAGATTAAAATCTTTTCAGAAACCTGGCCAGCGATAAACACGATGCACACATAAACAGGCAAAGACAACTGGCAAACGGTACAAAAGAATATAAATAATATACCCAGTTAAGATTCACAAACAGCTATGACTTTCCAAAGCTATATAAAGTAATATAAGGTATATATAAAGTAAACAGACTGCATTAGAAGCATTGCATTGCTCTTTTCCACATCCTGTAATTTAAATTCACCAGTAATCAGCTCTGCCTGAAGGATAACAGTTTTAAGTCCTTCTTTGAGTTATTTAAGGAAAAGTCATCTTTGCTCAGCTGTATACAGGGGAATAGGATGTAGGACATACAGTTCTTCTATGACTGACAGAGCAAAACAAAAAATATTTAAGTTTAAATGTTCACCATTTATCATGTGATGGTGCAGCTATGAAGTGATACAAAAACAGGAAATAAGACAGGATTATGGCTCTTTTGAGTTTAGACTGTCATCCGAGTTGGCAAGTGGAATCAGTTCTCAAGGTTGTATTTTAAGTTTAAGGTTTTACTTTTTAGACAATGTTTTGGGGGTATTCAAACATCAAACTTCAAACAAAGTTCTTCTCCCTTTTTCAAATTCTAGATTAAACACATGAAAGCGATTAGGCGACATTTTGTTCACATGTTAGAAAAAAAACACAAAAAATAATCATCTAGGCTAAACTTAATTTGAAAATCTAACTAAAAACAAACTTTCCTTCAGCTAATAGCTTTTAAATCCATCCTACAACAATGAAACGTATTGTTCATGTATGTGTTGGAAATCCGGTGTGGTTTAAAACACAGGGGTAAAATCCCTGCAAATATAGCCATGTAGAAGTTGTGTAGCAGGACTAGACTGTTTCCAGATCTCCGGTGTGCTGCAAAATATCAGATTTTTTTTTTTTTTTAGAAGATCAAATGACATGGTCATTCAACCTGATTATCAGGCTATAACAGGACACCTAAACGGTTAAATTAGCATTCCAAATCTGTGCACCTACGGCACAGTGGGTGCACAATGTGAGACGGTAGGTAATCGTAGCGGCTGCGTCTTACTGGTGAAACTGACTAAAAAACAAATTGAAAAAAAAATGGATGAATAATTGGGCGCAGATTCTCTTCTTGCCTGTGGTAAGTGGCCAAAGCCCAGGAATCCCAGGAAGAGACTGTTTGCATCAGTTATTTCACCAAATGCCCAGAAAAGGCATACTGTGCGTTTACATTCAAGCGACAAAGCCCTCAACCGGCCGAAGGAATTATGAATCGTGTTTGTTGGGAGGAAGAAGGAAATCAGGGGAAGTTATTTTAAAAATACGGAGGGAGAAGGTCGGGATGGATCACCAAAACCTGGGCCTTTATAACGGGAGGTCACTTTTTTCTTTCCGTTTGCATCGAGACTCAACATTGTTTTTCGTTTTTTTTTTGAAACCATGGCTGCGGTTGTTCTCTAACCTTAACCACGTGGTTATTATGTTTATTTAGATGACCAAGGACCCCTCACCCGAACCAAGATGTTTTTCTAACACTACACAAGTCGTGTTTGTGCCTACACCTAAACAAACCTTAACCGTTGCGATGTCGCATCATATAACTGATTTATTTTTCAGGCAGTTTTGACAGGCACTCACAAAAGATGTTCTCCTGCTGATAGGGGCATCAGATTAGAAAATGCTATTATGTGTAGTTCTGGGTGCCAATTCCAAAAGGCGTATTTTGTCATTTAATTTGGAGGACTTGTTACGAATGATGTTCATATTGCATATTAAAATTTGCCTTTTTATTAATTATAACCTGTCTCTAACAGTTTTTTGCCTCACCTTAACCATATTGTATGTTGTGTAGAAAGAAAAACCTTTTAAAAACTTTGTCACTGAATGCAACTCAGGATCTTCAGAATCATCTAATATCAACCTTCTCATGAGGCCTTTGTAGAAGCGTGATAAAACACTCTGAGTTTTCCTGATATTGAAAACTAATAGACATTCTTTGCTTCCACCTCATCTGTTTTTTTTTTTTTATAGCACCTCGTTGTGTAATTGTATTACTCACATAAGAAAGACTGAAGCGGAGCTATGTATTGAACTTGTCTGACATAGGTCCGTGCATATACAGATTTCTACCATTCCCTAAATGATCAACTATACAGAACCAGCAGGGGTGCAGTTTTGTTCCGACACTCGATGCCAAACAGCCTTTACAAAATCGGGGTTTTTAGACTTGCACATATTTGCTAGCACCCATGTTGCTAAATTGCTACGCATTTGACCTTTGAAAAAAAAAACCAAAACATACATATCAAGTATTTACATATCAAATTGGACTTTGAATCGGATGTTGTTGTATACCCAACTAGTCACTTTATACTTCAACATGTGTCTCTAATGTGGATCGTACACATTGTCTTCCACTGTCCCCTCTCCTGCAGCCTCTCATCTCAGAGTGTTGTTTGCCTCCAAACGCCTTTGTCGTACTGTTTCACAGCACTTAACCAGTCAACGTGGGGAGTCCTTGGCTTAGGAAGTCCTGAGCCATAAATTTCATCTCCACAATGAGCGGAGCACAGGGGCTGGTCAGGACCCCCATTTACTTTCTAACCCAGCTTTTATTCATTCCCTCCCTAAATAACATCAGGCCCTCTTGTGCTGTCCCACCCTGAAATTCCTGATCCCCTGTGTCACCCCTTCTGTCTCAGACCGAGCCGATACAACAGGGTTGCTGCTGAGCCCGCCGGCCCGCTCATTAAGCATCGTGTTCTCTCCCACCCATTCCAGCCCTCTGTCCTATTCACACCGCAGCCCTCATTACAACTTTACAGGCCACCATCAACCGTCACCTCATTATCCCAATCGACCAGCTAAAAGACGGGCTGAGATGGTGTGTGGTCACCGGAGATGTATTGTCTTTACAAAATCTGAAATTATCTCTGGAGCTTTGCAAATTTGTCGGTTCAGGGGTGATGTGGGGCTGATTTTAAGTCGAATAGGTGGAAAAATTTGTGTTCATGTGTTAATAATGCAGGTGGAACAGTGAAATAATTGACCCTGAGCAGCAACTCACACTGACACACTATGGTCATAGTAGAAATTAAGCTCTGATTTTCCTCTCCATTGCGGCTTCATGTATGTATTTAGAAAACTGCTTAAAATTAAATTAAAAAAAACACGCATTTCTTTATTAAAAACATTTAACTAGGACAGAAGGTGAGAATCATTGGTCAATATGAAAAGCACTATGACATTACTGAGCAGATGACCAGAGGGAACATTAATAAGTGAGAAGGATTTGGGCCCGCAAATATCTGAACGTTCGAGGCGCTAAAGAGCACTGTAACAAAATCAGGATGTGTGCAGTAGTAGATAATTAGATAAAATTATAATAAAAGTTGACACAGGAGCACAAAGAAAATAAACGTTTTTTCTTCATATCGGGGCCCCCGGTGGATGAGGAGGTCCTCTCTCGACTTACCCTGTTTAGAGCACTTTCCCAGCATGATACAAGGCAGGGTACAGAGTGCACCAGATAATTGATCCTTTAGTGATGCACAGTTGTCCACCACCACATATTGAATCAGAAATCCACGACACAGGCAGGATCAAACGGGAGGACATTCTTCCTCATTGTCCGCCACATCAAAATAAAAAACCCTCACGTGGACCCTGTAACGTGATCTCTGAACCTGATGAACGTGAGTCACTCCATTTTAAAAGGGTAGCACAGTGTGCAATAATGTCGTTCATAGCACTACTCCCGCGGCAGACTGCTTCGTGATATTTGTGACAGTGTCAAAGAGAGCAGGCTTCGGTTACGTTTGTGATATTAGAAAAAAAAATCCAGTTATTTGTCAGTACACGTGTAGTTTGGGACATAATATTTGGAAGGTGCTGGTATGCAACAACTGCATGTTGTGTCCAAACCTAATTCTGGTAAAACTTGGCTATTTTGAATCTCCACATCCCTCAGACATGTACGTGATGTATGTCTTTTTTCCTTAAAGAGGGTTAGGCATTTTGATGGCACATTATGAAGGTGTTGCAGGTATGTTTTCGGTCCATAACCATCCGTAAAAATTCACTACTGACTCTGTGGATTGTGTTGCATGATCTGACACCACACATATTGGTCTTCTTTGTGACCATCAATCTGTTGTTTGCATCCATGATCTCAAACTTGCACTGCCTCTGTGATCAATTTTGAGTCAAGTAAATGTTGGACTATACTACCATCAGTTACTCTCTCTCTCTCTCTCTCTCTCTCTCTATATATATATATATATATATATGTAACATTAAAAAGATATTAGTATTTATTTGTTTTAGTGCTTTTTTAAGTGTGTTTTAGTCTGTTTTAGAAGACTTTCTCACCATTTCAGTTTATCTAAGTTTTACAGAATATATTAGTTTGTTCTTATTTTAATTAACAAAGTGAAGCTACGATAAACTCGATTACCATTTAACGATAATATACGCAAGTAGCTTCATTTTGATGATTGACCACGCTCATACAAGTCTGCAACTGATTTTAATATACAGCGATTTAATGGAACTTGGAGGACACCTGGAAAGTGGGAAACAACATTCAAAAATCTAAAACACTTCTTGGTAAAACGGACAGCGGTTATAAATAGGCTAAAACACGCAAAGACACTAGTATGGTCCTTTAAATGTGTGTGTGTGAGTGTGTGTCTCTGTGGTAATGAACCCCTGGCCCTCAGTTTGCCCTCTGAACCCACGGTGGCCTTGGAAGCAGGAATTCCAGTTAACACATCACAGATCGGGCTTCTTTTCTTCTTGTTTTGTGTTTCTGTTGCTTCTCGCCAAACGTCGGCTGGGTGTCGACGAGGCCTGACAGCCACCAGCCCTCTCCCTCTTCTGTTTTCCTGTCCTCTTTCTTCCCTTCCTTTCTCTCGCTCCTCTGTTTGGGCTCCTCTTTTTTGCCTCCTTTTCTGCTTAATTGAGTTGTTTGGCAGGCGGGCTTGTCAGACAGCACCGTCTATGTGGGGAGTCTGAGGGGCAGGGGGGCACCCGCCATTGTGCTCCCAGAGACGGGTTAGTTTTTCACTGTTACTGCTGCATGAGTGAACATGGCCCAGATTAGGACCAGGAGGGAGCTGGAGTTCAATTTATGAAATATCAAGAAGGTCGTTGTTTTTTTGGTTTTTATTAAATATTTGATTATATAAAAGAAAACAAGTTTCTGATTTAGTTTAATCATGTTGCAAAGTGAGTAGTGGCTCATAAAAAAATATATATATTTGGTGTAAATTTAATTTCTCTGTTCAACCCAACTCAGTCTGTTTGTAATCATATTTTACAAATTATATTACACAGTTCATATAAACAGATGCATCAAACACATTTTCCAACCTCAGACATGCTGAAAAATATTGCAAGGACAATTTAAATTTAAATGTCATTCTTTTGTCTTTATATTATTAAATAAAATAAGTCCATTATTGGGATTTGGACCATAAAGAGACAAGAGAGTCTCCTCAGTTTTAAGTGCTCAGCAAACCCATAAATATCATCCCCATACGAGAGAGTAGAGTGGTCTGAAGAAGGCAAACACTGACTGTGTGTGAAGTCATCAATCATCAGGACAGAGCGGAGGTAGAGAGCGAGAGAGACAGAGATGCAGAAAAGGATTCACATGTCACTTTTTTTTTTACGTTTCACGAATATGTTAGTCGTGCGATCCCATAACCAGCTACAAAAAAATGACCCACTGAGGATTTAAAAAAACCGAGACCTCTGGTGTTTAGGATCAGAGGATTTTATTGTCCCACAATAGAAACAAAGTGACTCATCCTAGCTAGTGGTTGCTGCAATAAAAATACAACTTGTTTGCTCCATATGTCTTGATCATATAATACAATCATGATTCAACTTCTTCCCAAGCTGCTAGATTTGCCATTTTAAAGAATCACAGCAGTTATACCAGTGGTTTAGAATTTTTTAGCCCATTTACATATGGACTTTACATGACAGCCGATCACTTTCCATACTTAGTGCTGTAGTGTTTCTGCTTTTTAATGTGTTCTTTTCTAGACAGTAATTTGCTCAATAGGAAAAGAATAAGCTAATGGTAGTTAGGATACAGCACAGGCCTGAATTGCCTTTATTTTAAGCCTTTTATTTGGCACTTTTTAGTCAGCACTATGGGGAAAAAACAGAATATCTCTTTTCTGTAGGATTACGTATTATAATTTACTCCACTCAGATGTTGTTTCTTAAATATTTAAACTATAAATAAGATGTAATACACAATATTACCCGTATAAAGCTTTATAAAATGTAGCCTGGTGCGCTCTTCTCTCTGTTATCATTATTAAAATGTAAGAACAAAAATAGTGTGCTGCAAGTTGGTTGCTCATTTATAAAACTCATTTTTTAAAAAGACAGATTTTGATGACTTGTAAGTCAGCAGTGTTAACATGTTGTCGTTTATCATTACATTCATTTTCCTGATCAGATTGCATGTTCTAGTAAGGTTGAGATAGTAGTATTTCAAACTAACACTATTGCTTCTATTGTTTTAATTGTGTTATTATTCTTTAATCTTCTTGTTGTGCGTTTGTTTGTTTTTTGAGACTGCAGGAGGAGCACACTCTTCTCTTCCCTCAGGGTCCATGAACCTGTCCATCTGCTCACACACACACACCAAAACAGAAAACCAAGGGCAAAGGGGAGAGTCTTGGTGTTCGTGCGTGCATGTGTGTGTGTGTGTGTGTGTGTGTGTGTTTGTGTATGTTGTAAATATGAGATTTTTGGAAGGTTGGGTGTGTAGTCAGTTCACATGGTACAAGGTCTGGACTAGAGCCACTAGATTTCAGCTCCCTCCCTGAGGTTGCCCCACCTCTCCTTACTTTTAAATCACACATGCGTGTGCACACACACACACGAAATCACACACACACACACACACACACACACACACACACACACACACACACACACACACACACACACACACACACACACACAGGGCTGCTCTGACAGCTAAGCCCCCCCCAAACACACACACAGACACACTTGTGCCATCAGACAGCCGTTCTCTTTCTGCTGACCAGCAGAAACCCTGGACACCTCAACCCAAGGACAGTCGGTGTGTGTGTGTGTGTGTGTGTGTGTGTGTGTGTGTGTGTGTGTGTGTGTGTGTGTGTGTGTGTGTGTGTCTGTGTGTGTGTGTGTGAGTGTGTGTGTGTGCATGGGTTGCTGGGGGCCACAGCTCACTCCTCCACTCCTCCAGCCTGCCGGAATGCCAAAACCAGCCGGCAGGGTCAACGCAGGAGTCAAAACACTTCAGAGAAACGAGGAGAGGCCAAGCAGTGTTGTGCATTTTTATCGTACAGGTACATGATTTTGACCTATTGAACAATAAATCGAAATGACTTTACTTTTAAGTCTGGAAAAACCTACACCGTAAGTTAAAAGGTGGAGAATGCGTGTTGGCTGTTCTGCCTTAGAAGCCAGTGATGAGGGAAAAACTCACCTCCATGCTCTTGAAGACTGATAAACAGTTTATGTATCTTACAGGAGTTTAACAGAATTTTCCCAGTGATATTCAACAATCATACAAGGAGAAGTCCAGCATAGAAGAGTGTATTTCTAATCATCACTGTCTCCACTCAACCATAACGCAATGCAGGCACCCTCATCAGGGTCTTTATTGAAATTCAACTAAATCATCACAGTAAATCTGATCCAGACTACTGATGCATTCTTTTTACTCAAATCAGATATTAGAGAGTTGAGTGAGTGACATAATTTCATGTTTTGTCCGCATAGTCACAGCTAGAAAGTAGATATGGACCCGGACCAGTGGAACAAGTGTGTATGAATTCACACAATTTCAGTCACTCAGTCAGTCCGGACCCTAGACTGGATATGATCTGGACTAATTCTGGTAAGACGAGAGCAGCGTGGACACAGTAAGCCGACAAATTCTGGTCACATTATTTAAGATCTAAAACATGATGCTTGTGATAGTGTTTTTGTGCCTGTTAATAATTTGTGAAAGTTTTTAGTCAGGCTTGCACCATGGCACTAAAGATGGGAGATCACTTAGTCAATCGGTTGTTCGGTCTGCCCATCTTTTGGTTCAGCGCTTGGGTCCAGGGTGAAATATCTCGAGTCCTGGACAGATTGCCATCTACTGTGTTTTAGTACAGACATTCATTGTCTGCACAGGAAAATTCCTTGATTTTTCATCTAACACCACCAACAAGTTCAACACGCCAGTAAATGCAACCATGTCTCCTAGAAACTCCATTTAGATAAAGCTGCGACAGGAAATATGTTTTGTAGGAAACATAATTTCGAGCTAGATTATGTTTTCCATACAAAATGTTTTCCTTACAAATTGAGGATATGTTGTATTTGGCAAGTCGCAAGTATGTTGATACTTAATGTATCAGTAAAATGTTCACAGACAATGTGTTTGTTTTCTGCCAAAATATCCAATCTTACAGTTACAGTTACACTTTTGACAGGTTTTAATGATATATATATATATAAAGATATATATATATATATATACATATAAGCTTTATATTTTGGACCATAATTTTGATTGAGTAAAAAAATTAAAAGCTCAGCGTTAAGACAGCAACTGATGTGTACTGAAGGATCATGGTACGTGTGTGTGTGTTTGCGTATATGCATGTGTGTGTGTGTGTTCGGCAGTGTACCCACCATCCTGAGTCCTCTGTTGGGAAGGGCATGGTCCATTCCTCCTGTGTGCAGGTGTCATGGCTGGACCTCTTCATTTGCATACATTTGCATGCTGTCAAACGGAGCTGCTGCTGACAGCTTCCAGAGCCGACTGTCTTCCTGGACCCTGGCCCAATCCTGTCGGCATGGTTACACGGGATGGCGAAACGTGGCACGGCGGGCTCATGGCCAGGCCGATGAGCCTCGATGAGAGCTTCACTGAGATGTCTTTCAGTGGACAGACATCAACTCCAATGACCTCCAAATGTCACTGCGTGAGGGCAGAAAAAATAGGTTGAATGTATGCATATACGTATGTTGGTACACAGAAATGTAGCAACATATTTGAGCCTTTTCAACCAAACTGGACCTTTTCGTCCCAGGAACTAAACCAGGAACATAAAGTCCCTTTTGAACATTCCTGTCTGTGGTTCCACCATATCTGAGGGACCATGAAGATTATGTAAATTAAACCAATTATGGAAAGCACTGTTTTTGTTTTTGGATGCATTTCGTTGCACACAGAGTCATCACATAGTTTAAGGTTTTGTGACTCTAATGATTGAAATCATGTTTGAAAGGAGACATGCTGAGGTGGAACGGGAGAATGAAAACCCCAGAAAGGGGAGATGCCTTTCTTCAGTTTTTTCTGCTTAAATATGTAACCAAAATTTAATAAACTAGCAAATAAAGTCATTCATTCATTCTTTTGCCCAGTCCTTTTCATACGTACCTTACATGGGTTTATTTTTGTAATCAATAAATATTCCAAGAAATGTCCACCCCTCATCCTAATATTGATACTACTGGCAACCGGTGCTTATTTGCTTTGTGAATGCATGCTATAAACAAGCTGCAGCAGCCTCTGAGCTCGTGTTTGACCAATCAGCGACAGTACAGCAACCTCAAACATGATAGTTCCTGGGCCGTCTGAAAGTACCTCCACCAGGACAAGGACTATGGCCCGGGAATGTCTAAGAAGTAACCTGAGTTCACAGTGATACATGACAGCACACGTGCTGAAAGAGATTTGGGATTCACAATTTGGGATATGAACTTAATTAGTTTCTGTTCTGTCAAGCAAGAACATCCATAATACACTCAGAGGTGTCCTGATACAGAAAAAATGAACATAATGAAGGAAATGTCATTCCATGCATTTGTCTTTTCCATTATTTTCCTATATATCAAGATACCTCTGGAGGTGTTATCACTTAACTTGTCTCTTTCTCATTTTACCCTAATCATACTGAAAAACAAGTATTTTCATTCACAGAATAACATCTTTGTTAAGACATCCTCTGGAAGACGAGCAGCAGAATTTGGTCTTTCTTACTGGGAATGAATTTCATCAGAGCTATTTCTCCTGTGTTCCACTCCCTCCCTCCTTTCAACCTTAAAAATTAAAAAAACAAACTGAAGGTGAGTCCACTGTCCAGTCTCCCTCTCTAAAAAAAATTGCCCTTTACCCCCCTCCTCCCTCCTCCTTCTGTCTCCATCCTTTCTGCTTTTGGCAGTTGTGCCGGGACCTTTCAGAACGATGTGTTTGGCCCTAGATTTCTGGACATTAGGCGCCAAGAGACACAGAAGCCAAAGAGTCAAAAAGAGTTCTCTCTTCGGTTCCTCCCACCCTCTCATCTCTGCCTCCTCGGCGGGTGTTTGTCATCCCCCGCTGAGCCAAACAGACGTGTGTTTACCAGTTTACTGTAGCTGGCCGGGGAGGCTTGTCGGTGTGCAGGCCAGCGCTTTGTCTCTCACACTGTGAAACACAACAGCAGTTAGATTTCTCCCTGACAGCATGCTAATCGTCTGATTTAACTCTCCCATGTTTAATCATGAGGGGAAACGGAGGGAGAGAGAGAGAGAGAGATTATGATAATTGGTTCAAAGTTCTTTTGTGTTGGATCCCATCTGTACACTTTTAAAATGGGTGTCACTTTCAACATGTCTGTTTCTTTTCAGTGCAAACAAACATACAATAGACTGTGGCTTCATATTTTAGGTTTTGGGAAATAACGGAAATGTTTTTTCACTTTTTTTCTTTGAACCTAAAATGATGTGCCCATCTGTGTGGGATGCTGTTGTCGGAAACTTCCACAAGCATTAGTTTTATGTAAATCTGTCAAGAAGTAAAGGAAGTATTGTGATCAAGCTGTTACATTTATTAAGTCACATTTGTATAGATCTCTTTTCTGGTTACCTAAAGATGTTTTAAAAACACAAAAGAGAACACACCTACAAGATGAGGGAGATGATGAAAGACCTTGGCATTACTGGATCTGATACAACAAGAGGGGGTGGACTGGAGGAGGAGATCAGAGAGGTAGGGGGATGTAGAGTTATCGAGGGTCCTGTAGATCATGAGAAAGATCTTATGGTCGATTCAGAAAACAAGTGAAGGTTTTGGAGAACTGGTGTGATATAGTGTATTGCGTGGGCACAGGTAAGCACATACAGGAGTTTGTTAAGGGCTGTTGTAGTGTTGCCACAGAAGATACCGTTGCATTATCTGAGTCTGGATGTTGTGAAAACTTGGATAAGTGATTCTGTAACAGTAAATTACAGTTTGGGTCAGAGGCAAACAACGCTGCAGAGTTGGAAGGAAGGGTGTTTTGGTAATCTGGTTTGGTGATGTGGTTAACTCCAAGGTTGTAATGTGAAGCCATTTTTTCTTCTTTTTTTAAACATCAGTCTAGGGTCTCTGTGGAAAGGTAGAACTGGGAATCATCAGCAAAGAAGTGGAAAATGAAGGATGTGGAAATGGAGGATATGACCATGTTTCACTTTTTATTCAAAAATTGTCTAACTTCTTAAATTAATTTAAAATGAATGAATGTTTCCCATGCGTTAGTCCAAACCACAGAGATGGCAGATTGTGGAGGTGGCAGATAAGAAAAATGATTATTTTTAAGAATTATTTTTTTATTGCATTTTGTCTTTATTGGAAGGTGAACAGTTGGAAACAAAAGTAAACACAGGGAGAGAGCAAGGTGGACTAACTACCAAGGATACTTGGCCAGAAAAAAAAAACAAATATGTTGCAACCGTGCACATAAAGCCCGACACGATAAATCCTGGCTCGCAGCCAGAGTTGCAGTACATCCCAACAGTGTTGGATGGGGTTGAAGTCAGGGCTCTGTGCAGGCGAGTCCACACCAAACTGGGAAAACCATTTCTTTGTGGATCTGGGTTTGTGCAAAGGGGCACTGTCATGTTGAAACAGAAAAGGGGCAAACACAAACTGCCGCCATAAAGTTGGAAAAGCACACTGTTGTCTAAAAGATCGTTGTATTCAGTAGCATTAAGATTTCCCTTTCACTGGAAACAAGAGGCCTACAGTCTAAACCAGTGGTTTTGGAATGAGATATTTAACAATCATATCCCCTGATACGGGTATCATATTCTAGTGTTGACATATTAAGTTCAGGTACTCCCATATGTTTGACATATGTTTCACACAATATGAAACCTATTGCATATCATTTCCCATTATCACAACGTGATCATCTGGTTTTGACCACTTGTGTTACTTGCCCTATTGTCATAACAAACTGTTAAAAACTAAGAAATAGCAAGTAGAATCACAAGAAATCTATTAATAACAGGTTCTGTTAACCATAGAGTTATGGTTAATATGGTTAACTGTATGTCAAAAATAGGGTTTAGTTTAATAAAGGTTGGCTTTGGACGTAAATTATCTGTCGAGATGCCAAGTCCTTTGTTGGCTGACATGATTGTTCAGGAGGTAGCAGCATCAGTATGGGAGTCAGAGTGAGTTGTGGTGCTCTGAACATGTGAGATTTACAGACACTACAGTGTGACGGGCCGCCACAACAATCCGCTTTCTCTGTGACACAGACAATGGTGGGACTGTTTCACCACAGACGTACAAGTGTCCCAGCCATCTGTCTGCATACCCCCACAGTACAAACATTGTCCTACACACACACACACACACACACACACACACACACACACACACACACACACACACACACTAGTGCCACCCCCAAAACACACAGCTACCCCACTGTCATACAGGCACTAACTCACACAATGCAGAAACGTTCATCCCATGCACCACGCGATTTCAATATTAAAATCTTATTTTTATTTTAAAAATGTGAAATAAAATCAGCAAACATAATTACAGGCGACATTATGTTCATACCAATGGCATGGTTTACATATTTAAATGTTCTTCAGAAAATAAATTGGAAATTTATGGCACAGTGCTTTGTTAGAGTTATTTCTTTATAATATGCTAAATGACCGTTAATTAGAAAAATTTATAAAAAAAAAAAAAAAGTTTATTCACCTGACAAAATTAATCAGCAACCAAACTGTCAAACTGTGACGGACGATTCATTTTCGAGCAAGTTGTCAAATATAACTTTGTTTCAGCCTCTCAGATGTGATGATCTCTATTTTTTTACCACTGTGATTTGAAAATCTTTGGGGTTCTGACTGCTGGTCAGGCAAAACAAGCAATTTGAAGACGTCACCTTTGGCAGCTCTATCTCATCCACAGGGAGACTGACATTAAAGCAATGACCCAGTGGCCTATATTGTAAGACAAAGTAATTCTTCTATTAGCAATGACGTGGCAAGGATCAACTAAAAGCACTGTCAGGGGGCATCCCCGTGCTCTCCTATTGACACACACACACACACACACACACACACAGCTTCAAATCTAAAGAGACTATATAAGGAGCAGAAACAAAGAGTGTGTGTGTTTGTGTATGCACGCGTGTGTGTACAAGCAGGGTCACCATACAGTCTCAGTGACAGTTGAGTATTGAAAGGCTGCTGCAGAAGAGAGATGCCTCTGTGTTTTTGTGTGTGTGTGTGTGTGTGTGTGTGTGTGTGTGTGTGTGTGTGTGTGTGTGTGTGTGTGTGTGTGTGTGTGTGTGTGTGTGTGTGTGTGTGTGTGTGTTTGTGTGTGTGTGTGTGTGTGTGTGTGTTAGCAAGAGAGTGAGAAAGCGATAAAGAATAAAGAAAGAAAGTCTGTAGACTTCAGACACATCCTCCCTCTCTGTCTGAGGCATCACATTGTGTGTGTTTCTGAGTGTGTATGGTTCAGTATTTGTATGTCTTTGGTTTGGCTTTAACAAGATTGAAAGGGATTTATTTTGTTCATTTTCATTGCCTTAACTGTGTACTTTTTGAATATTCCTTGAAGTCAGAAATTTTACTTGTATTTGAATTTATTTTGACACAGGCAAAGTGTTGTACTCTGGTTGTACTCTGAACTCATTTATAACATTTATTGCATCCACATCTACACAAAGTCAAATCAACTAACTAACTCCATTGCTGTAACGAGGCATCCCCCAGGGTTCAGTTCTTGGTCCTCTTCTATTCATTCTCTACACGCTAACGTCTTACGTCGTCATGGTCTCCACTTCCACTGCTATGCTGACGACATCCAGCTCTACATCTCCACCACTGCAACTCCCACCGCTCTGACATACTGTCTCACTGAAATTTAATCATGGATGCAAGCCAACTTCCTCAAACTAAACTGTGATAAATCCAACATGATCATTATCGGTCCCAAATCCCTCACCAGAACCACTCACATCTCCTGCCTCACCGTCGATAACTCCACCCTGTCTCCCTCCCCACACATCCGTAACCTTGGAGTCATTTTTGACAGCAACCTCTCCTTTCGAACACCACGTTAATCAAATCACCAGAGCTGCCTTTTCCCAACAAAAAACACATAGCTTGTCTCTGTCCATTGCTCTCCTACTCTGCTGCCGAAAACTTTGATCCGTGCCTTCATCACATCTGTCACCCCTGTCCTCCAGAAGCTTTACTGGCTTCCTGTCCCACAATGGATCCATTTCAAAGTCCTTGTCTTCACTTACAAAGCCCTCCATAACCAGGCCCCATCCTGCCTTACCAACCTGCTCTATCACCACGCTCCTTCGCACAGCCTCCGCTCCTCTGATGGCAAACTCCTGTCTATACCTCTCAGGGGCTAAGTTCTGGACCTGGGGCGCAAGAGCATTTTCCATAGCTGCCCCCTCTCGCTGGAACTCTCTCCCGAAAAACATCTGAGACTGTACTGATCTGTCCAAGTTCAAATCACTACTCAAAACCCACCTTTTCAGAACTACAAGTGTAAATTGCTCATTTTTTGATTGTTATGGCGCACCCCAGTCTGACGGACAGAAAAGTTCTGGCACCAAATAATATGTCAGTGAAGTAAAATTATTACTAATGTTGGAAGGAAAAATTGATCGACAAAGATATCGTATGATTGTGAATCAATTTTACAGGTTACGGATTTGAAAAATCAGTTTTTGCATGTCGTTAAGAGGCAAAATTGGTCCCTGAGGGCTCAGTGCAGCATTTAACTGTGTACAGCATACAAACACTACAGTTCATAAAGAGTTCATCTTCATCTTCAATTAAAGCCGGCATTGAGAGGCATTTTAGATTTAATAACCCAATAATTAGCCTTGCAAGACGAAGGTCAGTTTTGTTTATGAATACATCATACACCTTCAACTGGAGGCTAAAATTAATTTAGTAAACCAAACGAGACTGCACCACGCTACAAAACTCAAGAAAAAAGAAAAAAACGTGGTCTTGAACGTTTCTATATCAAAAGACCTGCTTTATTTGTTTGCTCAGACAGTGACCTTCATCAAGATCACTTAGCTTAACTGACTGTTATCTTTCATATTGCAATCCAGTGGACTAAAAACAAGAGGGAATGGTTTGGGTTGAGTGTTTGGCTCTGTATACATCTACTGAGTTTGTGTATAAAATCAAACTTCTTTACACAGACATTGAAAAACAAACTGTTTTTGTGTGTGTACACGTGTGTCCTTATTCAGTATGTCATGCAAAGACAAAGACAGACAAACAGCCTGGGAGACCAAACACACACCTGCATCCCAACCCACAGAGGAGACACTCATGTGACAGTCTGAATGGTGTCACTTCTTTCATTCTGTCTCTTTCTTTTCTTTCCCTCTGTCTTCATTTATTTATTTCTTCTTTATTGGACTATGAGCGACAGGCTGACCACTATAATCTGTGTACCATCGGCATACAGTACACAAAGACGTCCCTGTTTGCAGTATGAGAGACAGTTGGCGATAACAGTGTAATTCACAGTGAGTGCTGTCACAGTGAGGGAAGCAGAGACACATTCACTGTCTAACAGATGGCTCATACATACTGCTGAGCCTGAAAACCTTCTCTTCCCACACTCAGATGTTTCAAGGAGCAGCAACTGTTTCAATGTTCGTTTGTTTTGCACAGAACTGACAGAAAACACATTGTCAGCTGGAAAGTTTAAATAAATATTTTACTTTCACAAAAAAAGGAAACAGTTGGAATTTGACTATTCCAATACTCACAAATCCTGTAACATAACAACAAAAACTATGAAACGATGAATTCATTTTTCATTTGACAGTGGATTTTATCATTCATGGCCAGGATTCCTGCCTGACACGATTTCACGTTGAGACGTTTCTTCTGCACTTACAAGGACATGAAAGAAGATGGTTGAATAATCTGCAGCTTCAACACTAATCATCGCTCGTTTTTACCAAACTACCCACACTAACCATGGTGACACTTGCATAAAACAGTAACATGTGTTATTTTATGCATTTGAACTGTCGTTTTTCTGATGAGGACTGTCTCTCCAGACAAAAGCCCAATGCTTCATTTCTAGGAAACACTGTAAAACATTAATTTAAAAAAAGGTGGGCAAGTGGAGATTGAACTTAATAGTGAATTTTAGGGGGTTTTCCTTTAAATTTTGAATTCTCCACTTTCAGTTTTCCTACCAGTCTCCATACCTGGTGAAAAAAAATTACCTCAAGGTCAGAGGATGGGATCTGTTTAGTGGAGGTTACACTGTAGAAGCTGCTTATTTTTCACAGTTTTTATTCTCTGTATATAGTAAGTAGCTGTGCAAACTGCATTATCTATTCACTATGATCACTGTGTTTCTGTGTTTTCACCATTATAATGCTCTCTTTTCTCCCTCTCTCTCTCCAGGTTTCTGAAACCTGCAGACACCCAGGTGCTTACCACTGCTGAGGAATGAATACCAACAGAAAAAACAGACCAAAGTTCACCGCGCACCGTGAAGAGTGGCTCTGTGCTCTGTGGAAACTCTCACAATGTGATACTGGTCAAGGAGAAAAGCTATTGATCCATTCAGTCACTGATATGAAAAATATTTTGTGAATGAAGTAAAAAAAAATAACCCATAGTCTTCTTGTAGGCATCATTTATACTGGGGATACTTGCAAAGTATTTCCATCTTGCTGCAGATTGAACCAACTGGTGAAGTCCGGTCCTATAAATACTGTATAATTTTGTCATCACTGCATCATTCATTAATGTTGCTGTGTTGTGTTATGTCACTATCTCATATCCATATAGCGTAACATTGCAAATCACTCATTTGCCTCAAGGGGCTTTGCAGTCTGTACAGCACACAGCGCTCTCTATTCTTAGACCCTCAAACAATAAACAAAAGTTTGTCCTGCAACACAAGTACTGCGAGAGCACATTTGTTCACCAAAGCTGCGCATAGATAATAATACTAGAGCATGTATGAGATTTTAAATCTTTGACCTGGATCCCAATCTGTACCAAAATACACAAAGAGAGAGAGAAAGTTAGCCCATGCTAGCAGCATGGCTCTAGCCTATGCAATGCTAGTCTGTTGGTTGGTCCACCTCTTTGATCCAGACTGAAAGATCTCAATAGCTATTGGATGGGTTGTCATGAGATGCTGTTCAGAGCATTCATGGTCCCCAGAGGATGAATGCCACCAACTTTGGTGAACCCCTGACTTTTCCTCTGGTGGCATCATCAGGTCAAAATCTTAATTTGTCCAATACTTTGGTTTTTAACCAAATACCTGCAAAAGTAATAAAATTCAGCCGCAGCTGTACTTTGAGTTACTGCTAATAAGCAAATTGTAGCATGCTAACATACTTAACTAAAATGGAGACCTGCTAAACATCAGCATGTCAGCATTGTAATTATGAGCATGTTTGCCAGTGACTATAGCATTTAGCTCAAAGCACTGTTGTGCCTACATACAACCTCACAGTGCTGTATGGTTGTGGACTCTTAGTCGTGTTTTAAATCTGGTAAATTCGTTGGAGAAAATGTTTAAATTTGTTTTAAAAAATTTGGATCTGCATCGAAAGTCCGTGGGACTTTTCACCAAATACAATAAAATTTTTGGAAATTTTTTTTTCAGATATTTTGTTAACAATCAAAAGTTAAATCTAAGACAATGTCAGGTTTTTATGATCATCTCAACATGTAACTGACAGATCCGCACTTCTTCTGGAAAAGACAGAATAAAACTATAGAGACCCACGTCTGGGTATTGTTTCCCAATTAGCTAGAACGGCAGTCATTTCTACAGAGACTGTTGCCAACATCTGAAACAACAGCCAGTGTATTTAGCAATTAGCTGCAGTGTGGCCCAATGGGAGTGGGAGTGTCCTGGCAGAGAGAGAAAACATCAGGGTCGAACCTGGAGACAGAGCAGGGTAGAGACGACTAATTTCCCTCAGGAGGACCCAGACGCGCACACACACGCACAAACACATGAATACAAAATGTATACGCACATACAGACGTATGCACACAGACATGCATTCAGCCACACACACACGCACGCATGCACACACACACACACACACACCACCTCTTTCCATCTCTGGTAAAATCCCAGGGGATTTCAGGATTGTAGCCAGTAGCTGCAAACTGAGTGCTGACCGGTGTGTTGTGTTCTCACTGTGTCGTGTATCTCTTGTCTAATGAGGAGGTGCCAGTTAATTTACCAGAAGACAATCGCACACTGACTCACACTGACATTTATAGGCAATTAGGACCTGCCTGAGAAAAGTGTGTGTGTGTGTGTGTGTGTGTGTGTGTGTGTGTGTGTGTGTGTGTGTGTGTGTGTGTGTGTGTGTGTGTTTTTCTATGTGCATCTGGGTATGTTAGTGTGTGTGTGGTAAGTGCAGCAGTTAGGTCAACATTTTTATCAGTTCAAAACTGACAGAACAGCCCTGTAGCTAATTTTTTTTGCGTACAGATAATGGAGATACATTATTTTAATTTCATACTGACTTGTAGACATTAAGTTCTGTGTTTTTTACAGGGCTTGTGACCAGTACAAGTATAGTACACAAAAATGTGACTTTTCTGTCAGGGAGTTGTCTAGTGTATTAATATAAGATTACTAGGAATAATATTAATATTATTTGATTAATTATTTTGTATTTCCTTTTTATAAAGTCTGTGTTCAGTTACTCTAGTAATTTGCATTTGTGTTTATGTCATCAGTTTATTCTCTTTTAACAACTAACTTTTATCTCATAGCATGTAACTAAAGAATCAAATTAGGTTTATTTACGTAGCCCACAATCTAATATTCAGTATATTTTGTTTCTAATTCATGCAGTCACATTCTCACTGTCTCAGAAATACAGCATATTGAAAGAACATTTGCAGACGAAAAGTCCCGTAGATGAACTCATAGCATCTCTTACAACCCATCGCAGGTCACCGAACAGCACAGAGCGCGGCGTCGAAGCGATCGCCTGCAGGATCACATGTGTGATGTAATGCTGCTTGCATCACACTGTATCTCCCCCAGCTGATGACAGTCAGGCCTGTTTCCCCTGCCAGCACATCCCAGCTGCTATGAGGCAATGTAGTCTGCCAGGCACAATACGGCGCGTCAGCCCCTCAACAATGGAGGACTTGTGGTCCCTGGATGGCATCATTGTCACAGTTTTTTTTTTCTTTTCTTTTCTTTTTTGGAGGGAAGGCTTTGTGAGTTGTTGTTGTTGTTTTTTTGTTATTGTTGTTTTAGCTACATGTCTCTCTAGGCTAGCCAGTTATTAACACTTGCATTGTTGGCTGGGAGACAATAGATGCAGTACATGATGATGCACGGCTCATACACAGACTGGATGTGGGTCATGGGAAGAAGAAGGGGTATAGTGGTGCTGTGGGATCGCAGAGAATCTGTATTTTAGTAATGCCAAACCAGGTCAGTACAGTCAGACACAGTGCACCAAGGTGAAGTTCAGATGAAGGGTAAAACAGAGCCGGAGATTTCACTTGGACTTAATTTGAAGCTACATAACTTTTGAAAGAGGAAATAACACAATCGTCCCCTCTACAAATGAAAAGTTGAATTCATAAGAAATAAGTTATAACCTTGCCCAATTCAATACACTTAGGGATTTAGTTGCTGTATTCATACTTGGTCTGGTATGACCGGTAGCTTAATTTTAGCAAAATATAAATGGAAATTGCTTTGAGATATTACTAAGTAACTTTGGTGACTTTAAGACATTTTCCTACTTATGCTATTGTTGCACTACATTTTAGCATTTACAATAATCCCGTAATTGTGGCCACAACTGCCAGTGTTCAGCAAAAGTTACATATACGCCCCTTTAAATCGGAAAAATTAGGACTTCAGACTTAACTTGGACTCCTCTTGACGTAACTTAATTAAGATTTGCTAGCCTTCAAGGATCACTTTACTTTATTACAAGTTAGGTCTTATTTTTGTACTGTGGTTCTGTGGATAAAAACAATGGACATTACTCACCGTGTTAATCGCTGAGATTTGGAACATAGCAACATCACTAAAGAAGTCCAATGGGCCAAAAAACACACACAGTCAGACAGTAAGACAAGCAATTACAGTGTTATCATAGCCGACAGAATTAAGGGACAAAACTACAAAAATAAGACCAGTTTTAATTTTTTAAAAAAATCTATCCTTTTATATGAGGGAGCCTCGGTCACCAGTGTGGGATTTGTTGTGGAAGGAACATATTTCTTAATGTTGATGAGCTGTGTTTTAATGGAGCAGTGACTGTTGACATGCCATGTCAGCCTTTTGTATAATTATGGGTGTGTTAACACTCCACAGAGAGTCTCTGCCAGATAAACAGGTGCCTTCTCAATGACACTGGTGATTGCCCCAAGCCAAAATGTTTGCAGAGTCTCTGCGCCTAAATGATTCATTAATACTTGAGGGAAATAGTCCCACAAGTGTGAACTTCAGTGCTTTTTAAGTTAAAGATGCACCTATACCTCTTTTTTGGTATTGCCAGTCTTATTATTATATAACCTGCAAACTGTTATATAACTTGTATTTTGTGTCAATACAAAGTTTCACATGATACTCACTGTAGTTTGAAAAGTAGTCTATAGATATTATGGTGTTTATTTCAGCGTTCAGAGTTGGAAATTGAGTCATGTTAGGTGTGAGGTGATGGATATGGTTAATATAAAGTCAGAAATGTTACCTTTAAAGGAGATCCTGGAGTTATCCACTGAAAATAAGGAGTTAAGAAACAGCAAGTACAGCTCAGATGATTGGTAGTGAGTTGGCAGTCCAAAGGCGAGTTCATAGTTTCGGTGTCCATGTGGCCATGATGGTCCACGTGACTCCTAGTCTTGTTAAGCATTCGCACACACTGTTTTCTGTTTTTGACTTTTTCATGTTGTTAAATAAACGAACAAGCTCTTCTGCTTGCTGTCAGGACATAGCCATCATGTTTTCAGTGTACATGTGTGAAATGTGACCACACGTGCATACCCCGATTGTAGTATGTATACGAGCTGTCCATGTGCGAGTGGAGAAGTATGACCAGGGATTCAGAGGGCTGATATACTTGCTTTTACCTATGCGTTTCTTTATATCCTGCATTCCTTTGGAGCGTTGTTTTATGCATACCCCTCCGAAATTAACACTATGAGCCCCACAAAATGTAATAAAGACCATGAACGGTGGGGGGCAGTATTAGTATATCAACATTTGAGGAAAGACTCGTTTCACCAGGACGCTCTGAACAAACAGCCACAATGGAAGAAGGTTTTGAGGGGAAACTGCTACTTTCTTTTTTGTTTTTTTTTCTGCCATGATCTGCACGGTACTAATGAAGTTATGTTTGCATAATGCAAAACTAAAAGTTCTCATGGTAGATATTCTAGAGTTGGCAAGGGATGATTCAGCCCTCATCCGCCAGCTAGTGGGTGTATATTTTAATAATAATAAACGGATAAGACACTGTGATCTTAATATGTTTGCGAACCTTACGCTATTCTAGCTAGATGGGTTACTCTAGCTAGCTAATCAGTTCATCTAATGTTTTAAATTCTGATTTTACAGTATATGCTGATCACATCTATTATGTAATGAAAAGCAACCAGTTTCATGCACATGTTGTAGGCGGTCACTTAGCCTTAGTTTATTGTGAACTGTACATATTAGGTCCTGGGTTAATAAAATTTCATAATTTTTGCACCAGAATCAGCAGCAGACAGTTTCAACTGCAGGTGCTGGTGGAGAGCAGGAGAAAGAGCCAGAAAGTTTAGAGGTGAGATTTACATACTTGAAGATGAGGAATCAGAGCAGGAAGCCTTGCAGAAGAGGAACAAGGGGAAGCTGAGGCAGAGCAAAATGACCCTTTGACTGAACCACATCAGCCTAATCCCAAATCCATTGAGGTGCAGAAGTTGGCCAACAAGACACTACGATTTTCGAAGAGCTGGTTAAAGGATTTCCTTTGGCTACACTACTGTACTTAGTTTTGCACTAGTCTTGTGCTTTATTGTGCAAAAGGGTTTTCAGAGCAAACATTTTCACTAGCCAAAAATACAGAGCCAACATTGATTTTCACAGGCTTTAGGAATTGGAAACAGGCTGTGGAGGGTTTTGAGCAACACACAAGCAGCAAAGAAAAAAACATTGCATTGACTATACACACTTATATGAACCAAGATTAATAACTGTCCAATTATGCAGTGGTTTGGGATCTGCACAAGAGGAGGCAGGTCAAGCTTAAAAACATAGTAAGTTCAGTTAAGTACTTGGCCCAACAAGACCTACCTTTAAGGGGGCATGGAAATGAAGAGGGAAACTTCCACTTCCTTCTCCTTCTCAAGGCAGAGGACAATCCTGCACTCGGACATCGGCTGCAAAAGAACCGCGACATCGCAGGGGAAATCATGGCTTTACCAGTGGTCCAATATTCAATAATAATTGATGGAACACAGGACATAAGTGGCACCGGGTGGCGATGTTGATTCCGACTTGGAACAGCAAGAAGAAATAATTTGCCTGTATGAATCCTCTGCCACCACAGGTGAGCAAATTTCAGAGATTGAGTTCCTCAATCAAAAGCCAAACCTTTTTTTTAACACTATTAACAGTGCGCACCCCAGCCATTCATTCCATCCCAAGTCAAAATGAAGCAGTCTTGGCTGCATTGGAAGAGATGGCTTCGTCCAGCACATTCGACACAGCTTCTACGGCTAATGGCCGTCATGAGCAGTTCCAAAAGGGCGACACGGTCCTTGGCCTGCTTCTGGCAAAAGAGGTGATGATGGGGTAAGAGGGCCTGAGCACTTCACTGCAGGGGAGAAGGAAAACAGTTGGAGGCACGTTAAGTGCAGTTGAGTGTGTGAAAAAACACTTTCAGGGCTAACAAACGGAAGAAACAGTCAACAAGGTCTACACCAGTGCAACTGAACTGGGTACGTCTTCGGACATTGAACCAATAAAGATGCCACGCTTACGAAAACTGAGCCCCATGTTCCATCCAAAGACCAGGAGTACTTCTGTGTAAAGTTCTTCCAATTACTTGAAACTGTAACAGCACAACTCACAGAGCAGTTTGAACAGAAAGGGCTAAAGCACCTGGTCAAGATGATGTAAGTCCTACTCTCTGGACAAGGTGATGACATGGTTGACCTGTACGCAGAGCTGTAGTTCCAGTCCCTAAAGGTGCAGCTGGCCACGTTCAATGCCAATTACACCTACAAAACCTGCATAGTAGTGTCAGAAATCATGACAAACGGGGTACCTGAGGTCCATGGCCTCTTCAGGAAAGTTGAGGCAATTGTGCATTTGCTGTTTGTCGTCCCTGCCTCATCTGCTGAGGCGGAGAGAAGCTTCAGTGCCTTAAGACGCCTGAAGTCCTGGCTTTGCTCTTCAATGTCACAAAGCCCGACTCAACAGTGTGGCTGTTTGTCATGTTCACAGAGAGAGAATGGAAAACTTGGAATCAAGAATTTATTGAATTTACGGATTCGTGCATGTACTTTTTTGGGTCATTTTAGAATCAGGAGCAATTTTTTTTCTAGGTTACATTTTTTTTTTTGGGCAATGTGCATTTGTTTCTTCTATATTTACGTTGTGTTGTATGCTTTCTTATTGTGCAAATAAACCCTTTATCCAAGTGTTCTCATTTATTAGTTAACTTTTCTTGGTGCGAGCAATTTTTTCAGACCATTGTTAACAAATTATGCTTTTAAAGAGTGACAGGGAAAAAATGGGCCAACTTCAAAAAGTGGTGGCAACATGTCCACAGCATCCCCAGTGTAAATGACACTTATGGACGGTCTCCATATCTCCTGCACTTCACAGTTCATGCTCTCTATCTTGCAATAAAAACACATATTTATCTCCTGTGATGATGATGATGACATACCACATGATCAGAGCTTGTAACTGTGTATTTATGTCTAATGGTCGAGTCAGATCCACTCGACCATTAGACATATTGACACAGACCTGAGACCTGCCACGACACACTTTACCCAACCCAATTAGACTGAATATAATTTGGAGCCGGCCCAGCTCGAGTCACAGATCAGGTCTCACGTACCAGGCACTGAATGGACCTGTGAAGACCCCTGTAGATCAGTATTTGTCCTATTTTAGTCTTTCGGCCTCACACATGTTGTCAAAAAAGTAACTCCTCCTTTCCCCCCTTTCTCCCCCCCTGCTCCCCTGATGTAGGGTTAAAGTAATAATCCCTCCTTCCCTCCCTCACCCCTCCATCTCACCAGGTCCCTTGAGCTTTGCCTATCCTCATTAGCAGGTATTTTTCCCATGTTTGTTAATTGTGTCCTGCTTTTTGCACCACCTGCCCCTCCTCCTCCCTCTTCCTCTCTTTGCCTCCTCCTGCTTCTCCTCCTCTTCCTCCCGTCTCTCTCTCTCTCTCTCTCTCTCTCTACTGCCTCCCCTGCTCATCTGTGCACTCTAAGAGACACTAATTGTCATCATAAGGATGCGTTCGCTGTCACAACTGGAGAACAGACTGCCGACCGACAGTGTGCAGCCTGGCTCCTCTGGCCCCTGGAGGCCTCTGCACTGGTGTCTGGGGGCCGGGAGGACCTTGGCAGGCAGGAAACCTCCCTTGGCAAGTGTAGCTAATGAAGACAGGATGAGAATTTTACCAGGCTATGGGAGAGAGAGGGGTAGGGGACTCAACAAGGACAAACTGGGAATTAACTCTAAATAAGAGTAAGGACAGATAAGTACAGTGGCTGCCTAACGAGATATGACTATGTTTATAACAACACAGTACTACGGTACACTGTTGATGATTTCATTAGTCAGGCTTACCAATACTTACAAGGATCCCCATTTGATTTGTAACTTTCCTCTAGTTATTTTCATTTTTTTCCTTGTCTTTGTACATTCACTGAGTTAAATCATACAACTTTGGGATAAGACACAATCATAATTTTCATACATCCCTTCCTTTTTCTGCAATTACACTTCTTCACATTTCTAGAAATTTAGAAAAAACAGTGTTCCACAGTTGTATGACACACACTGTATTTAGTATCTGTTTGTTTCGAGATTTAATTTATTATGAGGCTGAGTGAAATATGTATAACCACAATGCCATACATCAGAGGGAAATATTCTTGAGGTCTTGTGCATTATTTTATACACATTTCCCCCAAATTCAGCCTTATCTAGTTACTATCTTTGGAAAGATTGAAATCTTCACGACAATTTAAAACAAAATTTTGCAGGTTCGAATAATCAGATGGTGTTTCTGGGAATTTAAAAACTTGAGAAGGCAAGAATGTGCACAAATTTAACTGATCTGTAAGAGCTCGCATTTTTTTCAAAATTTTACAACTTTTCAACAAAAAAATTTGAAAAAATTTTTATTTGAAAAATACTTGCGATGTGACGATTATTCATCTCTGTTGCATTCATCCATTCCTGCCTGTCTGTTTTGCGCTGCTCTAACTCTTCTTGTTTCGGCCACTCACTTGCCCAGCTGATGCTGAAGCATTTGTTCATGTTCCCAGTCACCTGATTCTCCCCATCCACCAGCGCACTGGTTTCCCATTCCCCGAATTAGTCACATTTCTTTTACTGGTCCAGTTCCCTTCACTCCTTGCCAGGTTGTCTCATGTGCCATTCTAGCCATAGCTTTCCAGCCTTTTCCTGCCTATAGCTCTGCCATCCCTCCTGACCCCTTTGCCTTTCTTTTTGGACTTTGTGCCTCAGCCTTGCTCCTTGTACCCATTTGCCTCATTGCCTGCTTCCCCATTGCCCCCTTTGCCTCACCCCGATGCTTTGTTTTTGTCCTTTGCTGCCTTCATTAAAGGTGAACTGTTACATGGCATTTTTATCACTACAATTTTTAGATTAAAATAAACCAATACAGAACTACTTTTAAAAAACACGGTTGAATAAAAATCTAACTTTAATCTACACACACAAACTTCTTTGTAGCCAGTGGAAATTACTTTTTCCCCTGAACTGGTCTTCTCTTGCAGCACATGCACCCTGGCCATGCGTCGTCATTTGTTCTGTCACTGGAACTTATTAAATATCATGATTATCAATAAGATCTGAACAGATTTTAAAGCAGACTTTTTAATACTGTAATCACAAAAGTTTGAGACCCTGAATGGACTGATTAAATGACTCAAAGATGAAATACAGCTCAAGTATTTTTCAGTTTATGTAAGGTTGACAATTGATTGAGATACTGAGATACCCTTGTGTTTTTCTTTTAACTTCAGTGAATGATTGAGTACACTTCAGATTCATGTTCGTATGTCCGTATACATGTTTGTGTCTATGTGCAGGCAAGCATGTGTCTCCGTGCATGCACATGTTATTGTATGTGTGTGCGTCTGCAAGTGGGAATTTGTGCTTTGTGGCATGTGTGCCCTCAGCATGGGGCCGTGGCGGGCCCCGTGCCGACCAGCTGGAGGCTCAATCTGTTGAGGGGGTCCACTGCTCAGTGGTGGGAGGTCGGCCGGACCCACAACGACGCCCAGACCATTTGCCCCGGCCTCCCCTCTGACCAGGACGTGCAGCTTGGCAGGCCCAGCCAGGGTCTGACAGCTCCGCACAACCCAATCCACAAGACACTGTGGAGAAAGAGGAGGAGCAGGAGGAGGGGGAGGAGGGCTAGATACACATGAGAGGATTTAAGTGATAGGAGGGGATGTGGAGGTGGTGGCAACTTTAGGGAAGGAGGAGAACGGGATGGAGGGGGGGGGGCTCCTCAAAGCAAGACAGCAAAGACAGCAGCAGAGCAAAGAAGAAGAGAGCGGTAGAGAGAAAGGTGAAGAAAAAAATGACTGTATGAAGGAATTAGATACAACGGAGAGAAGAGACTGAAATAGGGTAAATAGGATGCAGGTCGATGTCCAATGAACTCACAGAGTAGACATCAAAGTGGGCAACAGAAGCTGAAAGGTCACAGAATATGTGTGTTGTCGGAGAACACATAAGTTCAGCAGTAGTTATGACTTTGTACAAAGTAGTTTTTAAGCATTATCAACTTTTTACCAGGTATATATCTAGATACGATGCTTTACAAATACATTTATACTTTTTAAAATACATTTTATTGATCCTATGTTGTTTTAACCAGCTCAGAATTTCATGTTAACTCATGGTTCAGTTTGGCGAAGTCAATGTGCAAACACAGGGCAAATTAATACCAGTGGAATTGCACAGAATGAAAACTACACTATCCAACGTGTAATTGGGGCTTGAAACCTTATGAAGATGGTAGACTAGCTTTAGGGTAGGCAGGTTTTTGCTGAAGTCACTGTTGACTCAAAATGGACATGCAATCCACTTTTGGAATACAGCCCATCAGTTTGGACATTGTCCTACTGCCGTGACGATCACAAATTTAGAGTTGAATTTATACTGTTTCAGTTCAGTTTTTTTAGAGTCTTATTTAATTGAGCATCTTTTGTTTTTTTTTTTTTCATCAACAAGCTGTGTCTTTACTATAATAAGTAAATGCGGTGAAACTTCTTGTGCGGTGAAATACTTGAAGAACAACTGACCTAAAGGGCCTTTTCCCTAAGCTTTGTCCACATCATTTTGTTGTGTAGGCATGTGTGTGTTTTGTTTCTTTCTGTGTGTCTTTACCAGACTGGTTCTCTGCCCTCTCTGACAGTTTGATGCAGGGCACCGGGGTTACATCTGAGGGAGTGTTTTTAGCGGTCACCAGTCTACAGAGGGGACGCTAGCTGGCACCATCTGGTCATGAGATCCAACGTTTATCTGGCACAGTCTTGGCCACTGTCCATACCTGATTGTTCTACACAGACACACACACACACACACACACACACACACACACACACACACACACACACACACACACACACACACACACACACACACACACACACACACACACACACACACACACACACACACACACACACACACACACATATTCTTACCTTGCCAACAGTGGATTGTTGGACTTTGCCGACCAAGTTTGGACCTCTATTTCAAGTCATTTTGAAAAAACAAAAGAGATGCAAAAATATTATTTAAGGTCTTTTTAACAATATAACTGCTGCGGTTCCCCCTGTTCATGTCATGGAAAACCATGACTGGTTAGCATTTTGGTGCAACATGGAGGAGAGGTTGGAAAGATATAAAGACACCGTATAATAATAATAATAATGTAGTGCTGGCCTTGCACTGTGCTCCCACACCTCCAAAAGGTCCCTTGTTGGCTCACCGGTGCACTGTTGGTGAGTGTGTTACATCTGGGAGTTCCACTGTTGGTTAGGTTCACAAGCACACACACACACACACACACACACACACACACACACACACACACACACACACACACATACACTCACATGCACTGGGGTGCAAGCTACCCTAAACGACAGGCTGAGAGCAGATGTCCGTCAACCCTCCCAGTCCAGTTAATTAAGCAGCATCACAAACACCAACTGACATGCACATGCACGCACACACACACGCACACACACACACACACACACACACACACACACGCACACTCAAAATGTACATGCCTGGACAGTCCAACGACTGTTTTTCCTTGCTGGAGGGCAATAGATAGTCATATGGATAGTCACAAGTACAGTACAAATTTGTGTGTGTGTGTGTGTGTGTGTGTGTGTGTGTGTGTGTGTGTGTGTGTGTGTGTGTGTGTGAGATTTATTGCTTGAAACATTTTGTCACAGGAAAGCTGCAACCAAAGAAGTGTCAAAGTGATGGTTAAAGCTGGTCTGAGGCATCAGCTGTGACAGTTTAATGAACTGTGATTCTGGGTATTACATGATACTGTTGTATTATATAGATGTTATGGTCTCACAGACTGACAGGACGAGCTGCTGCTCTGAAGGCTCCACAGTATTCATAATTCAGAGGTGATGAGCATGATATATTGATGTGATAGGTCAAGTTTAGCCAAAGGTTTGATTCGAGGATTTTGATGACTGCTACTAGATACTAGTGGCCCTTTTCCATCTCACAGGATGAGTGGTGAAATCCAACGGGGGCTACTTAACCGGATGCACAGACGTGGGGGTTTTTTTTTATTGTTTTCGACCAAAGCCAAGTTTGGCTAGTTCTCGTATTTGTAGATACCAGTTAGTTTAGCTTAGGTTTGAGGCAGAAATTAAATGTCATGATGTATCAGACTAACTAGTGCTTGATTAATTATGTAATTTATCATGTTGTCTTGAATACATCCATGCCACAGTTCTTTCAGTTATTCATTCATTCTCTGCCTGTTCATGTCACCCACTGTCTTTCAGACCCTGCCACTCCCACTTCCCATGAAGTAACCGCAGTCATACCTGCCTTTTTTCAGTCACCTGGTTCCCCCCCACGCCCACATACTCATCTGTTCCCCATTCCCTCATTAGCTCCCTAGTCTATATATACCGGTCTACTTCCACTTGCACTCTGCCAGATCGTCTATTGTGCCCTTCTAGCCGTTGCTGTGAGTCCTGTGTGTGTGTGTGTGTGTGTGTGTCTGTGTGTGTGTCTGTGTGTCTGTGTGTCTGTGTGTCTGTGTCTGAGCTGTGACACATTCTCATGAAAGTACCTGGTGGAAACATGCACTAGGGTCTGTTTCACAAAAGCAATTTGTGAGCACTGCGAGTTCTTGGGCTGTTGGCCTCTGTGCTTGTTTGTGGCATCATGTCAGGGCTTTTGAAGAGCCTCAGTGTTTCCCCCCTCCATTGTCATCACAGCAGGCCATGGGGTAAAGTAAGGGATTGTGTGATCCAATGAAACGTGCTGTTATCAGAGACTTCAGCCCCGGTCATCAAGCTGACATCACCCCATTGCCTCAGTTTGGAGCGGCATGATGCACAAAAGGTCACTGAGGACAGGAGGGAGAACCCCAAAATCACTGCAAAGACTGTGTTTTCAGTTATCAAAGTCTCCTTCTGTTAGGAATGGCTCTTCTGAAAGGTAATTTCTTTGTAGCAAACTGAGCTGCAGAGCTTGAGCCTTGGACTAAAACCAGACATAAGTCAAAAAACTGAGAATTTGAGACTTGACTTGAACTTGATTGCTCTGACGCTTGATTGACTTCAGACTTGACTCTCTAAAGACTTGACTTGAAAGCAAAAACATTAAAGTCAAGTTTCGACCCGATAAAATCCTGGAACAATATAAGATTAAGACAGCAGCAGGCAGGCCTTGCATAGCCACACAGCTTGAATATTTAATTATTAGGCCTGTGCACTGAATGTTATGTTGTAGTTTCATGGTCAACATTCAGAAACTTGAAAGGCTTGAATCTTGCAATTTGAACCTTAGATAACATTGAATTTAGGAAAGCCTGACATATTATCATCTCAGATTTTAACACTGCCTGGCACTATAACACCAAAGAACCACTGACAGACACTTCAGAGTTTAAGAAGTTAAATGATTAGCATTTTTCAGAAACATGCACAGAACACTTTAGCTGCTTAGGATTTATTCACCAGCTGGAAAACTACAGGTTTCTGTCGACCAAATATAGTTGAACAGACACCTTCCACATTTCAGTGTAACATCAAAGCTCCCTGTGGTTAACTCAAATCTCAGTCTAAGTATCTTCCTCCGAGGAACAGGATGCTATCACACCTGCACAGACTTATTTGTATTGCTCTCCTGGAGAGAGGAAAGCCAAAAGGTTTATTGTCATGACTATCTAGCTGGTTCCTGAAATGGAACTCTTGTGCCCTCTACTGGATAAAGGCCAGAACCAGTGCTCGTTCTGACAAGGTAAAAAGATGATCAATGTCCCATTCAACTCTATAAAATATGTTCAATCAATTCACTTAATTTATTAATTCCTATTAATTGCTAAGCGAAACTAAAGTATTTTAGTCAGTGCTCAGCAAGAGAACAGGGAAAAATGTACAACCTACAGGCAAGCATGCAATTCAACAAATATAAATAAATATATATGTATATATATATATATATATATATATATATACATATATATGTACAAACTGGGAGGATGGCTCCAGCAGATTCTGGGTAAAACATCTGTCCAGAGACAGAGATATACAATATAATGATATATTTGTATATATACATACATACATACATATATATATATATATATAAATATATATATATACACACACACATATATATACATACATATACACATATATATATACATACATATACACATATATATATATATCACAAACAGGATTGGTGACAAGGGACAACCCTCGCAGAGGCCAACGCCCACCAAAAAGAGAATACAAACACTACTCTCACTTCAGTTATATAGGGACCAATTGACTTGTAGCAATGGCCCCAGAACCTGGACCCCAGATGCCAGCATTACCCCACACAAGATAGGCCTTCTCAGACTCAATAAAGCACATGTAGACTGGATGGGCAAACACCCATGACCCTCTCAAGTAGCCTTCTAAGGGTAAAGAGTTGGTCAGCTGTTCCACGGCTAGGATGAAATCTTCATTGCTCCTCCCTAATCTGAGGTTTGACAATCATTCAGAGCCTCCTTTCCAGCACCCTGGCATAAGCTTTGCCCTGGAGGCTGAGCAGTGCGATACCCCAATAATTCAAGCACACCCTTCGATCCCCTGCCTCCATGTGACATTGAAGAGGTGTGTCAGCTAAGACAGCCTGACAATGTCCAGAGACTTCTGCATTTCAGCGCAAATCTCATCACTCTTGGTGCCTCGCCAGTGAGGAGCTTCTTCACTACATCAGAGGCCTCTGCCAGAGATATGAGTGACGCTTCCCCCGAGTCTTCATACTCTGCCTCTTCCTCCGAGGACAAGTTGGTCGGGTTCAAGAGTTCCTCAAAGCATTCCTTTCACCGCCCAATGATATCCCGAGTTCGAGTCAGCAGTCCAAGCCCTGCTTTCGCCTCCCCAAAAGACTCAGGTTTTGGGGGAGGGCTTGTGAGTCTCCCCACACCCAACTGGCGCTTCTCACCCAGCAACTTCAGCAACTTCAGAAAAAGATCGAGTCCAGCCCCTCTCCAGGATTTTGGTTCCAGAGCAAGTGTTGTGGAGATGAGCCCAACTATATCTAGGTGGTACTAATTGACCTACCATACCAGCTCAGGCTCCTTCACCCTGAGCAAGGTCACATTCCACGTCCCAAGAGATAGTCTGCAACACCAGGTAACAGCATGCTCAGGCCCCCGACTCAGCCTGCCGCCTGGCTCATAATGCACCCCAACCAGATGCCTAACCCTGCAGGTGGTGAGCCCAGAGGGTGTTGGGTCCATGTAATTTCTTCAGGCTGTGCCCGAACAGACCCCATGGACCAAGGCCCAGGTACCAGATGTTTGCCAGCGAGCTCCCCTTCCAGGTCTGGCTCCAGGAGGATGCCTCAGTCTCTCTGACCAGGCAAGGTGACACACCTCAGAAGTTTGCCCTTCATCTGATTGTCATTAATCAGTCTTGGTCTGGCCGCTCCCCTGGGATCAGTTTGCCTTTGGAGACCCCATCAAGGGCTGATGCCCCCGACAACACAGCTCCTAGGATCACTGAGACACAACCTCCACCAAGCTGAGGTGGTGATTTTCGGATACTATTTATTTATTTATTTATTTATTTTTATTTATCTCACTGTGCATGGGTGACTAAACTAGCTTCCCTCTGGGGATCAAGAATTATTTAATGTAATATTAAGTCAAGTAATTGTCTCAGAACAAATCCCTGTGTGAACAAATAAGAACTTATAAAAGGAAATGCCACTAAAGAACCCCTGTAGTGTCCCACCTTGCTCGGCAAAGTAGACTCAGTATTATTTGTTGCTTCTCTTCTTTATTCACAACTACATCATACAAAATGAATCACAGAAAAACATGTAGTACCCTGTAACTTCTTAGTAGCACACTTTGCATAGAGGGCTGCTAAGCTTAATTATGAAAAAGGGGACACCTTCCAGAAATAACTAAAACAGAAGGTAAGACAGAGAAGAGAAACAGCTAGTATAAAATATTGCATCATTGTCAGCTTGGTGACTTGTTGTTAGAGGTCTACTGTGTGATATTGCTGGTGAGGTCATTTTTCTATAATTCACTGTGTTGTATGTGACGTTCTACACAATCCATGCAGCCCTGTCCAGCAAGCCTCTTAGTGATCACAGCCAAACAGCTCCAGGGATACCTTTTGTTGCTCAGGCAGGATCTTGCCAGCAACAAATGTCATGGGGCTGTAAAAGTGGTAGAATTGGTTGCCTGCGATCAAGCTAACTCCTTCAGCGCGGCACATGGCAGCATCGACCTTCTTGAAGAGGTTAATTGGATACTCTTTGCCTACAACACGAGGGCTGGCCTTCATTTCCACTTCATAGAGCTTCAGACCTGGAGGACAGCAGGCAGGAGGACATGTTAGAGGTTACTATATCTATTTATCAACTGTGGAAAGCTCAAAAAGGGTAAAATATCTAAGTAAGTACATATTGAAATTCGGTCCTCTACAGTCATGCTAGTGGCTTTGTGAGGCTGTTTGAGCTAAATGCTAGTACAGCTGAGGCTGATGGGAATGTCATTAATTTTGCAGATATTTGGTCATAAATTAAAGTACTAGGCAAATTTTGACCTGATGTTGGTGCTAGATTAAAAAAAAATCGTCACCAAAGGTCACTTATTACATTTACTAAAATTCATCCTGAGGGGGGCATGAATGTTGTACCAAATTAAAATTTTGACCTGTTGATGCCACTAGAGAAAAGACAGTGGATCGCCAAAGTGATAACAAGTGATCTGAGGGGAATTTCTTGGCAATCCATCCAAAAGCTGTTAAGACATTTCACTCATACCAACAAATGTGAACCTCATGGTGGTTGTAGAGGAAGTCAAGGGATCAATAATGTCATTAAGACATATAGTCTGGGAGCCATGAATGTCGGTATAAAATATATTGCCAAGCCATCAAGTACATGTTCAGGATATGTGAAAACTTTGACCTCCTGGTGGTTCTAAATAAAAAGCCAGTAGGATTCATCCTCAGGGGATCATGAATGTCTGTACAAAATTTCATGGCAATCCATCCAAAAGTAGTTGTGCTATTTCAGAGGAAACAAATTGGTGGACTGACTGAAAAACCAACATCATCATCCATAGAGCCAAACATGCCGCTTAAATGGGTAAAAAGACCTTCACATTTCAACTATATTTAACGTCATTTTAAACACCGCTTTCTGACTTGTTAATCACCACATCAATCCTTACTTGGTAGCTCTTGAAGGAACTTATTGGTTTCACTCAAGTACAGGTATTATAACCTCAATCACACTCAGTGGCCAATGTTGTTCAAGTGTTGCAAAAACACACTACATTTTCAAAAGCTTTTCAAGGGTTTGTGATAATAAGAGAAATTTAAAACTGCAGAGTTTTTTGGAAAAGAGAGGATTAAAAACAGATCCTCCATCGGTGGTTCATTCATCAGGTGCTCGGCTACCAGCAGACTGTTAACATCCTATTCATACAGGTGTACAGCACGGCCATCATAACCTGACATTTCTCACTGTTACACTGCTGATACCAGTTAACAGCTCCCTTTACCAACCCCTCCTTTCCCTTTAATAGTAAAATTCTGTTATTGTTAATATAACTAAGATTAACGTTCATGTGTGTTTATTAACGGGGGAATAGTTCTCTCATCAGAATTCTTGCCTTTCCTGTTCGAATTTTTCGATCTCAAACAATCTTTTATGCCAAATTTAACTGTTGGAAAAATTCTTACCATTTATGCTCATGACTATGTAATCACCTCGTATTGACTTCGTGTTACTACTTTTGTGAGAGTCTGTGCAACTATCTAATGATGACAGAGGCTGTGCCCAGGGGAGGAAGTGAATACCAGAGAGGAAAAGGGCATTCTTGTTCCTCACTTGTCTATTCCTGTACGATAAGCAAAGAACTATCTTCACCATGTGTGCGATATATGTCAGCGAGAATGCAAGCCTCTGCCCATCTGGCATTATAAAAAGTCTCATGTGAACTCTGTATTTTTGAACATTTGCCGAAGCCATAAGAACAAACAACCTACTCTTGTGAATTTCAGATGGTGTTCCTGAGTTTGTTTTAGAAATGTTCCTATCAACTTGGTCCTTCGAGCCGGATCTCAACAGCCTCTCCACTGTCCAGACCAACAGGACCTGAGAACCGTGCATGGGGGAGTCCGGGACTCCCCAATGAAAAGACCTCCAGCAGAGAGTTTTGCTGTTAAAAAGAGGCCAAGAACTGGTGGACTATGGAAGGGTGACGAGATCCACGAACAGTGCTACCAGGACATCTTATTCATAAAGTAGGATTTTAAAATAAGATCAGGGATCTTAAAAATAGAGATCAGGGATCTCCCCAGGGGTTTGAGTCCCCTGGTGGCGAAAGAGAGGTCTGCTACCTCCCCAAGTGGCTGAAGTCCCCCGGTAAAAGGGTCGAGTAGGACCAATAGTCCATAGTCTATGTGAAAAAGACTACAGGAATAAAAAGCTCTGTGCGCACGTTAAAAATAGAGAGAAAAAATATGGCCTAAAATAGTTCAGGGAACTATAAGTAGTAAACTAGGTTTACTAAAAGTATTTTCTGAAAATGTGGTGTCTTAATGAGTAACAGAGAGGGGAAACCTCACGGTGTCAACAAACTCTCTGGCCTTGGAAACCTGGCGGTGATAACTGAAGCGGCACTCATCAAATAGGACCAGTTGCTCGGGTGAACTCCATACAAACTGGTTGGCCACAAGTAAGAAAATGGGGAATTGCAGTAGTTGTTGTTCTAAAAAAAACAGTAATAATCTCACTGGAGAAACAAAATTAATGTTCACAAGGCATCAGGATAACATAAAATTCTTAAGAAAATGGGATAAGAAGTACAGGTTTTCAGGAAAGTTAGTAACAAGCAACTGTCAAGAGTTGGTAAAGGAAATAGAAGAAAAAACTAAGGGAAGGCATAAAAAGAGTAAAAAAGGTCTTATGCAAGCAAGAAACGGGTTACCAGAAGCAAGGAGAAGGCAAGGAGGGATAAAAAAAAGGGTAAAGAAGATAGAAAGACAGAAACAAAGACTGAAACAAAGACTGAAGTAATGGCCTTCACTGACAGAGAAGATGACAATGTAGTAAGGAGAAGTCACAGACCAGACCCCCCATTGGGACCAATGCCAGATCCTCCACCCTACCCAGACCATAGGCAGACACGGTCTGCAGAATATCCTGACTTGAGACAGTTAGAACAGACAAGTCCAATGAATAGTTGCAGTACCGGCACCCGCAGCTGTGCCCACAGTTACCCCAATTAAAAATGAAGTGAGTGGATGAAGGAAGAAATTTAAGATCGGGACAAGCAGGGTCTGTCTGGAAACTTTTAAATCAAGATAAAAGTCTACGAACTTATCATGCAGAGGAGACAGAAACACTTCCACTAATCGAAGTGCCAAATCCACATGGAGATGATCAAAATCTAACAATGTTTGTACATAGACCCTGGACCAATGATGATGTAGCAAAGGCGACTGAAGGCATACCTCATCCAAAAACAAAACCAGGCGAATTTCAAACACAGATAGGAAATCTACATACAAGTTATAGATGCAATGGAGGATGGGCAGTGAGAAAAGTAATGGGACCAGACTGGTGTTTAATCTGTGGAAACTGGAACCCAAATGCGGCAAACGGAACTCCGTTGCAGCATAATTCAGCCGAATTGAGAGGAAGAGTGCGAGATTTAATGCAAAGAATTGCAGCTAAATATCAGGCAAGAGCAGACTGGACTGAAGTAAACAGATGTATTCAAAAAGATGATGACGACGTAGAGCATTATTACTCTAGACTTAAAGAAGCCTTTGACACACATAGTGGAGTCATCCCACCTGCAAACATGGATAATGACAGTCCGTATGAAGAACAGCTCAAAAATGCCCTCCTCAGAGGAGTACAACCTCAAATCAGTAGCTTTGTGATGAAACATAGGATAGATTATCGGACCGGATGTTTGGCAAGTGTTCTAGAGCTTTGCAAACACGCTGAAAGTCATTTTAAAAATAAGGGAAAGACAAAAAAGGCACAGGCTTTTGTGTTCACTGATGAGGAAGGAGAGACTGTGTATTTTCAGGCAGAATGAGGCAGGGGGGGTGGCCGGAGGGGAGGAGCTGGTGGACGGGGAAGAGGACGTGGCCGACCACATGGTGATTGGGACGCCTGTTACGCCTGTGGCAAGCAGGGCCATTGGGCACGTAGCTGCAAAGAAAGAAAAGACCGACTTCGAGGAGGGGGAGGAAATAGCGACGACTGGACAGCATGACCAGAGAAACCTTAGACAAAGCTTACATCGCACACAGAATCAGAAAGCACGGGGCAAGACAGTGAAGTGCTGAGCTTACAACATAATGATGTAATGTTAAATCAAGAAATAAGACCAGAAGTTACTCTGATGATAGGGAAAAGCGAAGTAACAGTTTTATATGACACTGGAGCCTCACGTTCCGTAGTACCAGACGTAGTTAGATCCTCAGACGTCATCTATGTAAAATCAGCAAAGGGTAAAATTCATAAAGAAATTCTATCACAGACAACACCAGCAATGGATCCAGAAACAAATAAGCAAACTCAGACCAAATTAGTCCTATCTCACATCTGTCCAGTAAACCTTTTGGGAAGAGATTTACTGGCAGAGTTAGACGTAGCAGTGTTACCATGTGAGGGTGGGCTAGTTGCACAGCGCATGACTAAACATACAGATGCAGTAGTTCTACAAGGTGTGATACTGGTATAGCCTAGATCTAGCAGCCTCTATGGCTGTACAGGCCTCAGCCTCTGTGGTACTGTTCCATCAACTCACACTGAAAGTACCACATGCAGTAGCAGTAATCTTATTAGAAAATAAAATTTCTTATCTCTCACCGTCTAGACATCTATCACGCATGACAGTTTTGTTATCCCAACCACATTTAACAATAGAGAGATCCACAAAATGAAACCCATCTACTCTACTTCCTACGCCAGTAGAAGGAACCCCACATAACTGTTTACAAGAGATAGATGAAAAAGTTCCAGACACGACCAGATCTTATTGACGTCCCATTTGAAAATGCTGACATCACTATGTTTGTTGATGGCTCAAGCAAGAAAAACCCAGATGGTACAAATGCCACAGGCTCTGCTGATGTAACCCAGGACTCAGTGTTGATGGCTAAAGCATTACCCAGGCATTACTCAGCACAAGCTGCAGAATTAGTAGCCTTAACTGAAGCATGCAAATTAGCAAGAAGAAAATCCACCATCATATGTAAAGACCGCAAATATGCTTTCTCAACAGTTCATGTGTTCCATGTAATTTGTTCAGATATGCTGCATTATTGAGCCATGGACAATGTCGTGTCTCAGGGCACTCTTCTTCCTCTCCTCAAGGCCATCTCACTTGTCTATTCCTGTATGATGAGCAAAGAACTATCTTCACCATGTGTGTGATATATGTTAGCGAGAATGCAAGCCTCTGCCCATCTGGCATTATAAAAGTCTCGTGTGAACATTTGCACTGCAGGCTCTCTGTGTGTAACTTGCTCCCTTGCCGCAAGAATAAACAACCTTCTCTTGTGAATTTCAGACGGTGTTCCTGAGTTTGTTTTAGAATTTTCCTATCATTAACTGTAATAATAAAGGGGTCTATCCCTTGATGCCCTTGGTGGATGTGACTGTAAGTGACTGATTGACTGAAATCAACTGTTTTAAAATTCTGAAATGAATCTTGTTTAGACATGTACACTCATACATTTTCTTAAATCTATTTATTTAACTTCCAGTTTCAGTGCTTGTAAATGCACAGGCTAGTGTTTTAAAAATTACCCTATAGGTCCTTCATGGATTATCATCAGCCTTATGTATTATTTTAGGTACTGTCTGTGTCTTTACCTTTGATAATGTAGACCACTGGACGAGCCTCGCAGAAAAATGCAGCATCAATGGGACCCTCGATGCCCAGCTCCTCCTTCACAGGCTTAGGATAACCATCCAGGGGGGCGTGGGGCTCGCCAACTTTGTAGACAAATACCTGGTCATCCTGAGGGGAAAAAAATAATGAATGAGCTTTGTTTAAGCCTTGAGTAAGCGATGATCAATATGATGTGTGTTCACTTGTTTTTTGTTGTTTACCTTGATCATATAAATGTGATCCTCATAAGAGAAAACTGCATCCACCTCACTGTGCAGCTCCTTGAAGGCATTCTCGATAGTGTCAGCCGTCAGTGTTTCATTGCCCTCATCTTTATGGATGAAATGGTGGCCTGCGAAACAAGGGAATCAGTTACAGATGCTGCAAATCGTAACACTGCAAGAAGATGGAAAATTAGCACAACCAAAATAATAAACAATTCGCCTGCTCCCATCTCTATTAGACTGAAGAGAAAGTCGTGGTTACAAGGAACCAAGTGAGCCTGTGACAACCTCATCTGGCTAGTGACCGACTGGCTAGTATTCTATCTACGTAGCTGGTGTAGAGTAGATTTGTGGCTGATTGGAGAATAGGTTTGTCTTTAAATCTGTTTTTTGCCAAAATATGAGTAAATACACAAGTTCTATTTGTTGCTATTGGGATTAGCTGTTTATGTTTGTCATTGATGAGCAATTAATAGCTTACCATGTTAACTTGACCACTGTATTTATCCATATTTTCCATATATTTTGGCGAAAATATGTGTGTTTTGAAGATACTGAGCATATGGTTGGACAGAAGAGAAGAGGCTGCTGGAAAGTGGCTTCTGTGGACATTTTGATACCTTGTCGCCATGAACCTGGGTCATTGTTAGAATCTGTCCTGACTATTTCGATTCTGAGCAGTCTACCACTGCTGTCCTTCAGGTATTTGATGTTGAAAAGGCAGGTTTACAGTGGAGTATCCCTCTAACTTAATATCCTGTTGAGGCAAAAAGTGATGTGGTTTGTTTTGTTTGTAGTGAACCAAATTTATGAAATCAGTGTTGTAACTGCATTTCCAATGTCTTCAAAAGTGCAACAGACTGCAGTTGTAAATTCTGTCCTTCTCTCTTCTCCCTTATTACATAAGGCTTTAAATATGACTATTAGAATTTTTTATTTGTTGTTGGCATAATGTTATAGATTCAGGACTGTTCTCACATGATGAAATTGTTTCCGCTCGACTCATAGGATCCCCGGAAAACCCGTATTTTAGTTTAATGTTAGATATCGAAACCATTACCTGACCCCTTTTTTTTTGAGACATTAACAGATCACCTGAAATCTATCTCAGATAGTTGTTGGGCCAATAAACAATCCTCCAGCCTGGTCCCAAAGCAAAGCAATAAGGAACCATCTCTGAAAAAGTAGTCTGTTGTCAGATCTTACTTCTGAAGGCATATATGTTTCCGGCACTGTCAGATGTGATGGCATCAAGGTGAACACGGCTGCAGCGCTCTCTCTCCACGTGGTCACTCTCGTCACCTAGACGGTGAACAAGCATAAAGTTTATGTAGGTTATTTTTCAGGTTTGTCTATGCTCAGCATGGAATCCAAACAGTTTGGAGATGGTTTGGCAGAGTATTTTATCATCGCTTCATATATTCTGACCTACTTGGAACATCATCTCTAAACAACTGAGACCATTCCTGGGAACACTGACATCTCTTAGTGATCTTTAAACTGCATTTTGACGTGCCACTGTGTCAGATTTGGAGCGAAATCTGTTGGATTGCTTTACAGTCGAAGATAGACCAACCGAAACTTTACTTTCAAAATATTTATCCCCTTTAGTGAAGGGAAAGACATTAGGGAGATGGAAGGTGGAGAGAATCTCATGGTCTCATGAGTTTGCAGTGATTAGCCTAAGATATGACACCAATTTGGCTGTTACATATTTCGGTAACATCTGATCGATGAATTTCTGACACTGATTTTTCACTTACTGAACTTTGAGCATCTCATGAAGTAGTCGCGTGCCTCTTTGGGGTATCTGCCGTGCACGGCACCGGTCTTTGGGTCAAACTTGGAAAACATGTGTCCGTGAAAGCAGTAATAGCTAGTCATGAAGCGGAAAGCAGATGTGCAGTTTGGCATTGACCTGAACTCTTTCTCATCCACAGCCTTGGTTCTGACGTTGAAGTGGTAGATCTCGTCTCCTACGGCGAAAAATTACACATGATGTTAGAGCTATATTTTGAGGTTATTCTTCAGACTGGTCTTGAAGCTATGAGGTTAAAATGAGCATTCAGGTAGTTAGCAATACTGACATCCATGATGAGTTAACGTTGTAGGACTATAAGCTCTTTTCCCCCTTCAGACTGCTGTGTGTTTAAAAAGAGGTACAGTTCTACAATGTTCATCTGATGTCATATAACACCTTCAAATTAAAGCTAAAAGTCGCCATTTTAACCTCATATACGCTATTTCAGTTTAAATACAATTTACAGGAAAGGCCAAGTGGACTTTACCCCACATTTACAAGCATGCTAATAATATAAGTAGGGCTTTACAGTGTGTATGCAGTAAATTAAATATGTGCAAAAAAGTTTCAGGGAAATCCCTTTACATTATAGATAAGTAAGCAAACAGAGAGCACAAATGTCTCCCAGGGCTGCTGAATTCTCTATATTTGCTTTTATTGTAAAAAAAAAAAAAAAAAAAAAAGAATTGTAGAAATTTTTAATTACCATTTTGACCTACTTAAAATATAACAGTCTTTTTCATTCATGAATGCGCAGTAATTGATGAGAATTTGGCAAAAATGTTCCAAAACATCCAAAGTTGCAATGTTAAGAAATCTTGAACAAAATATAGGATTCACACCAAAACACTGTTCACTTGATCCTTAGGCCACGGTTTAAATTCCCACCAAATTTCATTAAAATATGCTGCTACAATAACAAACAACAATAACAAACAACCTCTTTAATGAAGGTAAATTTTTAAGGTTTTCGTACAATGAGGTGCTAAAAAATGTGCACTAACCCTTGAAGAAGATGACGGAGTCTTCATCACACTCTAGCTTGGGACACTCCACAGCAGCGTCCAGGTGGTCAGGGATTCCAGGGAAGACCTCAGAGATGTCCTTGGGGTAGCCATCCTCCAGCTTGTGTTGGTAATAGCTGAACACCTTGTTGTCCTGCATCAAAGCACCACCATGAGTACCAGTTTAGAATGACAAGTTGTTTTCCATTGTGGGTTTGTGTGTGGTTGGAGTGGTGCCATATGTTTGAACAATCAAAATACAGAAAATGTATGAAACTATGCTGACACTTCCATAAAATTTGTATACAAGTGGATTTGCAGATTTGCAAAGGTGGCATAGTGAAAGCAAGTTCATAATTTTCTGCAATTGGGTCTGACAGCCTCTCTTTTCAGAACCTGCAATTCCTTCCTTGTCCAGCGGTAGTCCCCACTTTGTTCCTGACCTTCCTCATCACCTGACCTCAACACCCACCCACCACACCTGCTCATCAGCTCCTAAGTGCATATACTTGGCCTTTATCCGTACTACTCTGCTGAAGGTCTCTTGGTTTATTGAGCCATCTCAGTGCTGGTGTTCCAGCCTTTGCATCCTTTGTTTTTCTCTTGTCATCCCACTTGCTTTGGATAGCTTCTTGGATTTTTTTGCATGCCAGTTTCTGCCTGCTCTGAATGCCTGCCAATGTTACCAGTGTAACTCAATGACCTTGTAAACTTTGTTTTTACCTTCCCTGTTCTCATTGAGAGACATGTATTTGTGTCCTCACCTTATGTCACTAAAAATTAAGGTATTCTTACATCATTTTATACACGAATGAACTTAACTTTCTTAATTTTGAGCTATATAATTTAAATTCAGTCTGGACTGATTGTTTTACAGCAAAGTGGGTGAATCTAGGACATGAACCTCTGCCAAATAACCGTTGAGTACTCTATGATGCGATCAGAAAATATTCAAATCAGTCTTTCATTTCCAAAACACCTTCATACAGTTGTTACGTACAGGCCATTATTGGTATCACTAGAAATTTTAGCCCCCTGACAGCACCTGAAAAACTCTGACACAGTGAAGGTCTCTAATCTCAAACATGTTCAGGTTTCACTGCAGGTCCTCACCGGATCAGTTAATTTTTACAAAGGAATATTTGTTCTGTAAGATCAGAAGAGTCAAAGACTGGACCATACCAAGAATAAGAACATATGCTCGTGGTCGGAGGGGTTGTCCTCGTAGTGCATGAAGAAAGCAGCATCTACATGGCCCAGGTGGTGATGGGCATCCAACTCTGCAAAGGTCTCATTAGACAGCTCTGCACTGCCATGGAAGCCCTTGAACAGATGGTCACCTGAGAGAAAATAGAGGATAAAACCTTTAGATAGGACAATACACATTTTCTTCCACAACTTGTGAATTGAAACTTCATGCAGTGAACCAAAACATGGCATGAGTTCACAGAAAGCAACACTTAGTGACTTAGTGCGCTGCAAACAACTGACACATTATGTTATATACTGAGCCAAAATAGATCATCTGTTGAATGCTGCCCATGATTCCTCAATATGTAGGGACTGACCCTTGAAAAAGTACGGGACTCCCTCTTCGTTCACTGCAACAGCGTCCATCTCAAGGCCTTGACAACGGTCAAGGACAACTGCAGAATATCATGGCCATGTGAAATTGGAAAGAAAGTTTTAAATAAAGCAGTAACATTTATGATGAGAAATGTCAGGTCAAGATGTCAAATTAGTACTGTCAAAGTGAGTGTGAATGCTTTCCATCAACTCACCTGATGTGTGTGCGTCATGCCTGGATGAACAGAACAGAAAAAGAAAATTATTCTCATTTCAGAGTATGAGGCTCATGAACAGCAGCAACGTTAAAAATTAAGAAATGCACTTTTATCATCTTAGAATTTGAAAATGTAGTTATTGTTGAAAAACTGCTATTATTTCACTGATGATGACTAAAAATATAACCATCAATCCTCTTCTCAACTATGCCCCCTTTTTTGTTTTGTGCTGAAACTCAGATGATGATGAGTGAAATATTCAAATTCATGAAGCCACGATTTTAAGACCGCACCATCATATTAACTGGAATTACTGCAGATGTCTTGTGCATTTTTCCCTCTAAAATTTATAAAATGTATACTTATACTTTATACTGCATCTAAAATAAAGTCGCCTGGGGGTTAAAACTCATTTGTACAGATGGAGCCTCTAATGGTGGGTCTGGCTGGTTTGAATGGTTAAAAAAGTCATGCCAATGTTTTTGTGGGTTTTTTGTAGTCACCATATTTACTAAAAATCCCTTGTACTTTACAAGACTGTTGACCAATTTCCAAAGTATGCAGTCATGTTTTTTTAATTCTTATTATTTGTAGTGTTATTTTACTTCCTTTGGGCCAAGTATTACTTTACTTGAAGCCTTGCTTGAGATCAGTTATCTATTTGTAGTGAAAATCTTGTCTGCAGTTACTGCTGGCGGAGTTGAGTTACTGCAGTACTGTCTATTCAAATATGTACTTCAGACTTCATCAGCAGGCAACAATGACATAATATCATATTCACTGTGGCGGATTATATAACAGAAGCAAGAGCATTAAGTCTCTTCACTGAAAAAAGTGAAAAACAACATTTCACCCATTTACAAACTGCATTGGTGTTGACCCTTCTGGTTAAGTGCAAGACTACTTACGTCTCGGCCCATGCCAGAGCCAGGGCCAGGCAGAGACACGGGATGTGGGCGAGCAGCTTCATGGCAAGCAGTCCTCGGGTCCAGGTGAGACTGGAGAGGCCTGGAGAGACAGCAGAGCTGGGCAAAAGGTATCTTGGCTGCTGCTGCAGCAACCATTTATATCATAGCCCAGTTTACACGAGCCATGTCCCGTTGTGTACCAAAGGAGGAGGAGTCGACCCCCCCGGGTTAATCAAAGAAGCCCGGGATGTTTGACGTAGCCCAGAGCTGTGCCCATAGGGCTCTACCCCATTCATCCCAATTCTCAGATCAGCTACCAGGAAAGTGCGTCACTATGTCCGAATGCATGCATGTTTCATCACATGTTTGTCGCTGTTATTGATTGCTGACTGAATAAATCTCAAATTGGAATACGTTCAAACTAAAGCACTTTTTCTGAAGATACAGCAGCTGTTAATGCAGCATTGATATCCTCTGTAAACTCTGTTGCTGTCCCATTTTAACAGTTTGAAGCCAAATCAATATTAATTTTCAATGAATGTAAAGCGTTATAGAAAGACCTACTGTTAGTACCACTGAAGTTTTCCCTTGCTTCATATGTTTGACTAAAACTAACTACATTTTCTCATAATACCAAAGACTGACTCACAGTTTTAGTTGGTGTGATATGAAACAGTTTGTAAAAAATTCTGCTATGCACTAAGTAGTAGAAAACATTTAAGCACAATATTTCCATAAAATCTGAATATGGTTTTATTATTTTGCATTACAATTTACAATATGCTCAAAAAAATGTTTAGCCTTATCTGTAACAAATATATTCAAGAATATTCCTTGAGACTGATTGAGACAAGATTTGCATCCTGGACCTGCTACAACTCTGAAGGGTAACCAACCCAGGGAGCCAACAAAAATAAAATAAAACCTGCTGACCACTGCACTTAACAATCCTTGAATCAAGTGTTATACAATATTTGTATGGTGAACATTAACAGAGAGTAGTGGGTTGTCCTCACTGTGTGTAATACTGCAGTGAAATTAAAAGTGCTCCATTCTGTGTGGCCTGCATGCACAGTTAGGTACATAAGTATTTGGGCAGTGACACAATTTTTTGTATTTTTGCCTCTGTACACCAACACAATGAATTTGAAATAAAGTCATCAAGATATGATTGAAGTGTAGACTTTCAGCTTTAATTCAAGGGGTTTAAAAAACAAATATTGCATTAATTGTAAAGGAACTACTGCCATTTTTATAAACAGTCCCCCATTTTCAGCGCTTCAAAAGTAATTGGACAGTTAAGTGACAGTTTCAGGGCGAGGTGTGTCCTGTTCCCTCATTATTCTGTGACAAATTAAGCAGATAAAAGGTCTGGAGTTGATTCCAGGTGTTGAATTTGCATGTGGTAGCTGTTCGTGGGAACTCTCAATATGTGGTCCAAAGAGGGGTTGATGCAAATGAAGGAGGCCATCATTAGGCTGAAAAAACAAAAACCAAAAAGACAGATGGCAGAAAAAACTTTATGAGTGGCCAAGTCAACAGTTTGGTACATTCTTAAAAAGAAGGAATGCCCTGGTGAGCTCAGCAACACCAAGAGGCCTGGAAGACCACAGAAGACCACTGAAGTGGATGATGGTGGAATTCTTTTCTCGGTGAAGAAAAACCCCTTCGCAACATCTTGTCCGGGCCAAGAACACTCTGGGGGAGGCAGGCGCATCATTGTCAAAACAATGGGTCAGTTTTTTTTTTTTTTATCACTCAACAGCTACACCTCCCATGAGGAAACCTCATGGTATTTATGTAGTTGCTGAATGTTAACAAAATAAACTTTTGTTAAATCTTTGTTTAAATAAAAAGCACAGTAATAGATACAAAATTTAGTTTAACAACTGTTAAGTCAGACTGACAAACATTACTGGCAGATAAGCAGATTTGCTTTCAAGTCATAGTTTCAGCGTTTGAAGAGTCAGTGCCTCATTTGTCACAAAAGGCCGTTGACGCTGCTGCTGGAGCCACTTTAGCACCAGAGATTTTACACCGGCAACATTTGAGGTGGCTCTGATGGACGGCCTCCTAATATATGAACTGCCAACCAGCAGCTCACAATGTCGAGACTGTCTGTCGTTCTACTCGGCCTTAGTGGCCAGCTCGAGTTGGTCCACCAGCATATGCTAGTTTTTGATTTTTGATGACCTGGCTGCTCCCCTTTTTGGATTATTATTATTATCATTATTTTTGCTCACACTGACTACCTACATGTTGAACCTTTTTCTGAATCAAGACCAGATTTATTTATTTATTCGTTTATATAACCCTAACTGTTCTGCCTCTGTATCCTGCTTTTGGCTCCATACAAAGAACGTTTTAAAAACACAAAATGGAGAGGAAAAAACGTGGGTTTAAGAGGTCATTGATTTGGCATCTCTGACCATGTAAATTTCACAAGACTATTGGTTATTATTGCCCTGTGTTGCTCACAGCAGTTATCTGGTGCATTTGTCATATTTCTGTTGGCGACACTAAACGTGGTTGATCCTGGATCATTGGCCTTAACTGCTGTTGACACTCATGAGCCAACAAAAGACACCAACAGCAAGGCTGTCTTTGCCTGTGTGTCCAGAGCAGAGTTATGTCTGGCAGGGAAAATCTGGAGTATGAGCAAAGATCTGCAAGCTGGCTGGCAGAAGTGTGTCTCGCGTTCATTCTTCACCATCTTGTTGCCGTGGTTTGACTAGCAGAGAACTGGTCTGCAGGGAGTGCTCAAAAAATGCTCCTCTGACCTTTTGCATGAGTTTCAGATTTCATCAGACAAGACAACAATAAACAATGTTATTGACTCAGTTGTGAAAGATTCTGCCGCGTCTGACTCACCTATAAGAAAACAGCGATAGACTTCAGAGGTCAAAATCCTCTCATCTGAAAATGATTTGTCATTGTTTTTCTGAATTGTAAAAAAAAAACAACTATGTTACATAGTGCATATTTGTTTTATGCACATTCACAGATAGAATTTAAAATGAATCACTGGCACAGACGGGGTAAGGTCTTTCCCTTCACCTTGAGTCTGTTTTTCATCCTCAAAATCGATGCTGAGCAATCTGGAGTCTTAAGTGTACCATGGGAATGATTATACGCATTTTGCAGATGCACCTGCCCGTTACTGTGTAACTGTTCCTGGCATGCCGTGTTCACTACATGACTGCCTATGTGATGTCAAAAACTGGAGGTCACAAAATTTTCTGTAGCTCAACTCAAGCAAAACAGAGATCGCCGTACCTGGTTCCCGCACAGAGCAGAACGAATCCTGCCGTCTGCCGGTTCCCTGTTGGAACACAGTAAGCCTGCTGTGAAGAAGCTTGGCGTTCGGCTTGGTTGCATTTAAAGCTCCGAGCAGCGCACCGCAGAACTCGTGCGGCTTTGTTTTGATCATCTTAGAAGTATTCCTAAAATGTGATCAATTTTATCTTTGAAAGACACGGAGACCATTTTACACGCCTCGACCAGTGAAACAGCCTCTTCACCTGCCTCAACCGAAAATCGATTACATCGGCTCCAGGCCGCACAGAGCTCAGCCGCCAGGCTTTAAACAAGATCCAAGAGAAGTGAACAAAGTCTCGCCTCTTCTGACGTAGAACATCAGGAGCACATGAATGTGACAATGCGTTCAGTGGATTACTGTTACTAAATAGTGTCGTGCATTTTCCCCCTATCCCCTGATGATACCTAAGTGCATCATAGACGGTGGAGACAGCTTGTGTTGACATTAATAAATGATCAGATATGACCGCCCAAAAAAATAATGCATTTAGTCACAAGAAGACACCAGCAGAAAGGAGGACGAGAAAGTAAGAGCATAATAGGAGTGTAACTATTGATAAAATAATGTATATATACAGTACATCATTTTTTCCTATACACACACACACACACAAATCATCTGTACTCATTACAGGTGTTGCACATAGTATACAATATGTGTAGCTTCCTTTTGTGATAAACAGAACTTCTCACCAACTCAAACACGTTGTCCTCGTCTCACTGAATTTCAATAATGAAGAAAATTTCTGATAGAAAGTTCAAAAGTGGACCAAAGCTATCAGACTCTGACTCTGTTACCTTTTGTGTTTGTTTGTTGTTTCCAGGAAGTGAAATTTTAAATATTGCAAACAGAGAACACTTTCACCACGAGATCTGCTGTGTGCAGTAGCCGTTCTAGAGCTTTCAGTCATGCCAGATGATCTTCCTCAGCGTTAAGATTAGGGTTAGACACAATTTGCCCGGCTGACGTGCAATTATATAAATTTAAGTTTCCATTTATTTCTGAGCAGTTTCAGGATCTCTTGTCCATTTTGACAGATGGCAACCTCCATCTGCTGATGAAGGTCATGTGATGAGATTTAAAGCTCCAGAAAAGCTACTCATCATCACTGCGTTCAGAATGTTTACCCAACTGCTGTTTTCCAAGGTCACAAATTAATTTTGAACCCGAATAAATATTACATTTTCTTCAATATCATGGATGTAGGTTAATAATATTAATTATCCAAACATTATAATAATAAAAACTCATAATCAAGAACTGTTTGTTGTTTAATGGACTAAAACTGGTCAATATACTGCTGTAAACCCTTTACAAGATGCAGTTGTCATTACCACAAAGATCCAGTAGAGGTCTCTCCTGCAAATATAGTGACGGAGAAGAGTCTCTGGTTGACCTCTACATAGCAGAGATACAGTATCATTGGTAAAAAAAAAAAAAAGTATCCTACACACATAGTGTTTATTTTGAAGTATGTCGCAGAATTTCTGAGGTGAAACAGCAGCACACAGAAGGTCAGAAAATGGAAAAGATGCTCCAGTGTTACTGCTGTTCGTTTAGGTCCTCCGGTTGAGGAAAGGTGAAGGCTTGTCAAATGTTGTGATCAGTTTTTTAAATCTCTTATGTTTTAAATAAGGTTTTGAAGTAGTTTTTCTAATTAACAAGACTGACTGAGTGGGTATAAAAAACTAGTGTTTCTATTGGAAGTTTCTTTGTCGTCTCTTTCTTATGTATCCTTGCACAGAGACGAGCTGCTCTCTTACCATTCAGCATCTCATTATGTAAAAATATATTTTAACGAGGAAACCTTTGGTGGGAAATTTAAAAGTCATGATTTAAAAGAGGAAATGTTTGGTATTTATTGGTCTGTATGTTAGAATGTAGAGAGTTGGCTAACAGGGTGAAAAGGTCATTTCTCATTTCACTGTGAGTTCAGTTGTGATCGTGGGACAGTTCGGGGCCATTACAGGTTAAAGCAGAGTTTATCTGGTTAAACGGTAATCGGGACATCTTACTACTTATACCTTCCCATGTTCTAAAAACACTTCTCCCCTCCCATGGCTCACGCCACACTTCACATAAGTCACACAGCAAATCACAAATTAAGCCACATCTTCCCTATATTGGTCAGCAGGTGTCAGCAATTTAATATCCTGGAATAACCTTTTAAATACAGAGGCCCAATGGGTTTTTTTTAAATACAAATGTGAGGCACATTCACGCATTTATTGACTCTGCATTTTTGTGACTTTCGATGGATCAAAAGTTCAAAATATTAGCCTGCTTCGCTGTTTTTTATACAAATGTAAACAAACCTACAGCATTACAAAACAAAAGTAAAACAGAATTAACACATTGTTGTAACTTTACTAAAATACCTGTAAGAGGTAAAATTTTTGGTGGTGGCACTTTTGATTATAGTTTGGATCATGGATTGTGCCTCTAAAATCAGCAACGCTTTTTAAGTTGTCTAACTCGCAATTTTTACAATTAAAAAGAGGAAAGAATGAAAATTTAGGGATTATAAAAACAAAATTACACATCCTAGATTAAAATGATGAGAGACTAAGTCAAAATTTTGACTTACTATACCCCAAATTACAACTTAATATCTGGTGATTTTTGATTGAAAGAAAGAATTATGTCTTAGTAAGTTAAAATTAACTCTCAATTCAAACTTTTGAGGTACTGTTTCATGATTTTGGACATATTAGCTCAAAATGTTAGTAAATCAAAGTTTATAGAATATAAAGTCCAAAGTAAGATATATTAAATCAAAGTTTTATGATACTAAGTAAAAATCAAACAGTAGAAAAAATGACTTTCAATGTCAAATTTAGAAGATAGCCCACTATGCCGTAATATTCTACTATAACAAGTATAGAATTTTGGATTTTTGGGTAATATTAGGAAATTTCAAGTCAAATATTCTGATTTACTGAGTCAGAATTATTTACTAACTTTAAAAGTCAATATTTTATCAATTTTTGAAATGTTAGAAGTATTTCAAAATTAACTAAGAAAGTCATAGTTGACCTAGTATTTCCTAATATTGACTTTTTATCTCATCATTTTATCAAAAATTTTGACATAATCTTTTTTTTTTTTTTTTTTACTTTGTCTCTTTGTATTAAGTATAATAACTCTGCATAATTTTGATTTATCGTGAGCATTTTTATTTTTGTCATTCTTTCAATCTATTTTGGGCACCTTTATTTGGCACAACTGTGCCTCCATACACTAGTCTTACAGTAGAACTAAGACCACAGTCTAGACCTGTTGGCCGGTCTGACATAGGCGCGTGAAACCAGCCCTGCGGAGGATGTCCTTGTGTGACTGAGTCCTTCATTTTTCTTTTTCTTTGAAATGTACAGAACATCCACAGCAGAAACAACAGTGAGTACACATTTACTGTGAGGGTAAAGAGGATTGTGGGAGAGGATTCACGTGATTAAATCCGCCGGTTTTGGTTTGTGTCGGAGAGGAGCGTCGAGGAGGGAGATGGAGGGATGGAGCGCGTTTCTCCCAGGTAAGATCACGTCCACTGCAGGTGACGCTCGGTCACATTATGTCGGGGAGGGAATAAATGGTATTCGCGATTTATGGAGCTTTCTCGGGACGAACTGACAAAGTCGGCTCTGTGTGGGCAGCGCTTTGTGTTGTTTTGTTTTTGTTTTTTTTGTTTTTGTTTACAATGGCGTCGACCTCTGGCGCCTGATTAATGAGTTCAGGCAGTTACACATCAGCACGATGGGTTTTCATCACGCCGGTGGGGACATATCATCACATTGCTGCTGTGCCAGCAGACGGTGTGTGTGTGTGTGTGTGTGTGTGTGTGTTTGGGCTGACAGCCTGCAGCGGATCACCTGTAGATTCCGACAGCGACACAGATGAGACCGGGGGTGAAGCCGCCGATCGGCTGCAGCGTGAAGGTACAGTTAACGTCGTACCTGGGCTTCGGCGAGCTGAGGGGGTTTATGGCGAAAAGCACGGAGCGGACGAGAATCGTGTGGAGGCAGACAAAAGGATGAGACATGGGGGAGAGAGAAAAAAAACGAAAACAGTTGGTAGTTAGAGAAAAATAAAAAAAAAACAGACCTACTTCATCCCATCATGATTAAAAAAAAAAAAAAAAAAAACTTAAAACCTAAAAAATGCAATAAAAGCGTCTTAATCCATGAACACACTCCTTACTGTAAACTAATAGTTTTAGTTCTTTTTCCACAAATGCCATTTTGTTGTTGTAGGGGGAGTTTTGTTCTGTGTCTATTTACTCTCTGACAAGCAACAGCTCAGTCTGAGCAGCGTCTCTGCTCGTGGCCTGGCAGCATCGGTGGACTCTTCCAAAAGTCGCTGCGTCCGACAGGTAGTTCCAGCAGGTCCCTTTGAGTCTCCATTGAAACAACACCTTGTCATTTTTACTTTTTTTTTTTTTTTCTTTTTTCTTTGCGGAAGCGACAGACGCGATAACGAGCGAGCTTTAGAGTTGTTAGGAGTACGTTGCGAACTGCTTACCGCCGCTTCCGGTCTTCATGCTAAGCTAAGCTAAACTAAGCTAAGCTAAACTAAACTAAACTAAGCTAAACTAAACTAACTAAACTAAGCTAAGCTAAGCTAAAATAAACTAAAATAAACTAAGCTAAACTAAGACAAACTAAGCTAAGCTAAACTAAGCTAAGCTATGCTAAACTAAGCTAAGCTAAGCTAAGGGGCTAAACTAAGGTGTTGCACCAAACTGTCATTAAACTAATATCAAATATTTTTGATTAATCAATTAACATTTGTCTAAGCTGACGCTAAACTAAACAAAACAATGCTCATGTCCTATAATTTCTGATGGCCCACTGTGACGAAGATAAAATATTTAGTTTACTTTCATTGATGACGGAGAAAAGCCTAAAATTCTCACCTCTAAGAAGCTGGAACCGGAAAAGGTTCGGCATCTTTTTGTTTTATAAAATGACTGAAACAATATTCGATTATCAAAATTGCTGCCAATTAATTTTTTCTGCCGATTTGACTGTTTGAGTAATCGACTAATCGTTGCAGCCCTAGTTCAGTCTTTTAAAGAAGGTGAGAGAAATGCCAAGTACCTGATAATTACTGGATGCAGTTTTTTTTTTTTTTTTTTTTTTTCTCTAATTTCCAGGCACAGGTCAACACAGCGACATTAGAATGAAGGTCACAATTTCTGACACAGTGTTTTTCAATATTCTTATTTAATTCTCGTTAAAAAAAAAAAAAAGGAAGAAAAAAAAATGGGTTCCCAAAATGTCAAACTCTTTTTTTTTTAAGCACACAAAGAAATGTAAAAAAAAAATGAAAAACTGGTGGGTTTCAGGGGGAGTTCGGTTGGTGTAACTATTTCTTGAGGAAACAACAATTCATCCATCCTCCCACTACTCCTGCGCAGTGTCTCGGCTGGTTGCCTGGTAACTTCGTCCAGTGCATTTACAATCAGGTTACGGTCGGGTTTCTTCAGTAAGCTGACGTCTTATACGTCTTATACGTCTCGTGAAATGAGAAGCCCGGTTTCCATTATCGGGATCAGGGAATTAGAGCAACCTTATGTCTCCACGTCGATGTCTCCTGGAGAATGCGAATTTCTTGGCCACGTATACGCGTCGACAAAATCTGAGTCAGACGGGGAAAGTATTGCTGTGACAGCGGGGCGGTAGAATGAAAGTAGAGGTCGTTACGTGCAGCGATACGTCAGTGTACTCAAGATCAGTTGTAATCTGAAGTCGGACTTAAGTAGAAACCAACACAAAGTAGCCTCCAGAAATCTATATAAGCCGTTTTCCAACACCGAGCGTTTGGCTCTTTTGTTAAGTGGAGACTCATTCGTGCTGTGAGGACCAGGAAAGCAGTGTCTCATGTCACTGCCACAGTTAGAATGACTACCGTAATATGAATAATGCTTCCAGATCAGAGTCTTGGGCAGGGGAGAAATCTGATCGCTGCCTTGAAGAACAGTACAGTACATAGAAATGCGCTGTCTGATTTCCTGCTTAAAACGATTTTTCCAAAGACCCGGTTTCCTCCGTGCTTGTGAACGCACACACTGTGGCTGTTAGACTTCAAGACGTCACGGTGCCTGGGTGCTGTTTAGACTATATAAATTAAGCCGACTTGACTTGATTTAACTTTTGCTCAGACAGCATGTCAGTGAAGCGCTATAAAGACGCTGCTGCTGGCCTCGGTTGCTGCACCGGTGTCTTCGCAGGCCACACGCCGGGTTTAGAGGGCTTTGTAAATACCGCAAGTAATGACAAGAATGTAGACAGCTTCAGTGGCTTGGTGCCACTTCTCCTCATTACTGTCATCAGTGACTTGCTAAAACACACATTTCTTCATTTTTCCAGTTCAGTTACAATATTTGGCACTCGTCAGCTGACAGTGTAAGTGTACAACATGTGTCTTCCGAACGTAGGAGGGTAAGTTTTGCTCCGCGAGTGGCAAAACCATAGAGGGTGAAATGTCGCACACGTGATAAATGCATGAGCTTGTAAGAAAATCCGAGGGCTGTTTATTCTTTGTTTCCATTTAGCTCTCTGAATCATACCATCACCAAGCTTTCATGCTGTAGATGATATGCACAGCAGCAAGTTTTTGTTTTTTTTCTGCTCATTTCAAATTGTTAAGTCACAGTTATAATCTGACAGATTCATCTTAGTGCAGCTGGTGTTTGATGTTTAGTCATTGACTTAAAATGCGGAGCAGTGTGCACTCTCATCATCATGTTAACTTTGTCACAGAAACCTCTGACATTCCTCATCTGGATTCCTTCAAGGTTTTTATCAGAGGTCGCACCATCTTGTAAGGCTTTTCCCTCTCCGTTCGTTATATTATATAGTTTTTTTTTGTATTTTTTTCATTAATTGAATCTACACTATAAAAATGTCAGGTTTTTATTACATCCCCTCAATTTATACTAACCTCATTCTCGTACATAACAGAATTATGTGTCACAGTATTTATATATGTGTTATGCGTAGTCGTGTGCACACTGGATAAAAGACTAAATAAAATGTACTTTAAAATGGTGTCATTTAGACTAAGATTGGATTGACTTTTGTGTGTGGTGTTCATGGATGCATTGTGCAGTGCCTTAAAATGCAGCATATGGTGGATATTGCTCACAACTACTCACAGCTGTGAGTAGTTACTATTTGTGAACTATTTGTGAAGTTTTCAGATTTGATATTGGCAGCAGCTGTCTGAGTTTTGTTGACATTAGTTGCCTAGTATCATTTCCTTTTAATACAACATGTTACTGTTGGGGCAGCTGTGGCCCAGGTGGTAGAGCGGCTTGTCCACTGATCGCAGGGTTGGTGGTTCGATACCCAGCTCCTTGGGCAAGACACTGAACTCTAAGTTGCCTCAGCATCTGCCAGATGAGTAAATGTAATGTAGTGTAATGTGGCCCCTTTGTAGTAGTAAGACAGAGAATTGTGAGGAAAAACACTTTGTGCAAACATCAAATTAAGGCAATAACAAGGATTTCATGTTGTTTAATCTAATTAAATTATAATTTTTTTTTTAAATCCAGTAGATGTTGAAAGTAAAAAGTGTTTAAAATTCCAACAAAATTTTAAAATAAATGCAAATAAACTTAGTATGTCTTAACGTGGAGTATTATATATAACGTGGTATATTATATATATATATATATATAATATATTATATATATATATATATATATATATAATATATATATATATATTATTTTATATACATATATATATATATATATATATACTTTTATTTATATATATATATTATACATATATTATATATATAATGATATTGCGGAGGCGTTCCCGATTCGAGGCTTGTCTGAACCGATTATCTGTGCTAACGATCCTGTAATGTGAGGGGTTTACAGACATAATCTTAATGCTACTGACTGGATCGGGGTCTCCCCGATTCCAAATCGGAAATCCTGTAGTGTGAAAGGATCAGCAATGGGCATATTGAGTAGAAACCCACAGTGAGAGCGATGCGACTGGGAAACATCACCAACCGGGTGTTGTGTACTAACAATTAAACTTTATTTCCGGCCCGCCTCCAGCTCGTGATGCAAAATGTAAAAGCCTTGCCGATTAGGTCTTCTCCGCCGTGACCTCATCTCGTATTTTGTCGTTTGGCGTAAAACATAGCACACACACAGGTGCAACAAGCTGCTGACGACAGTACGCTTCCATATTTGTTTTGGTCTGAAGCAAGGTTTGATCACGCGAGTTTCGGTGGGATCCCAAGCCCCTGGAATCGCCACTCTGAAATAGTTTACTATAAACGCCACGTGTGTGGTCCTGCATCTTGACTCAATCATCTGGCGTGTGCGCATACGATTTTAAATTTCGGTTAAATCTTTCCTTATGCCTTTGTTCTCCTAAGTAAAATCGGTTAAGATTTGAAAAACCTCCAGTGTGCACCAAGCCTCGCATGGATAAGTCACCTAAAACTAAACCCTGAGGTGTAGTATTGCCCTGTGACTGAACCTTGACCCCAGGTAACCCCTCCCACCTGTCAACTGTGGAATCACTCACAGCCACATGAGTCCTCCCTCTCTCCTCCCCTCTCTCTCTGCTCTGCTCTCCTGTGCATGTCTCAACATGCCGAGAAACACCAGGGGAGGGAGGAGAAAAAAAAAAAAAACAAGAAAAACCGGAGAGCATGAGGGACAGAGACACAGTATGCTAGAAGTAGGTGTGAGGTATGAATGGAGGGCTGGAAAGAGCTTAGGGCATGAGAAAAGGAAAAGAGAATTTCATGCCAAAGGTGCAGTTTGGGATCGATGCTTGAAATTGTAAGAGACGTGGGACAGAAACTCAGAGGAGGGAAGAGTTGAGCTGTAATTGGAAGACGGAGGATGACTCAGACGGGAGGGATGAGATACAGTGTCATTATATTTGTGAAAAACATGCTGTCAGTTCCTCTCTTGACTCATTCCTTCTCCCTCTTTCTGATTTTTGACAGAACAGCTCCAAGATCTCCAGGACAGGCAGGATGAACGGTGGTAACGACGGATACTTTTTCACGCTTTTGTGATTCAAACCCCGCAACAAAAAGATCAAGACAAATGGAGAAAATGACAAGGTGAACAACCAGCTGACTTTATCTTTGTCTGACTCCTCTTTTTGTCGGCGTTACACCTCAAGAACTGCAGGGGAAGGACAGCAGCTGATAATGATCGCCTGATGCAACACTTGCAGGAACTGCCGGTGTGATAAAATACCCAGGCATTGCCCAGAGCTGTCACGAACCAGAGCTGTTGCCAGCTGCAGCTCAACCTTGAAGTCAGAGTAAATTTGGTGAAGGAGCATGGGAGGTGGTGTTCAGAGCAGTGAGTTTTCCCCTGGATGTCAGGCAACCAGGAGCAAATGAGTAGCACTGGAACCGGCAGCAGCCGCAGCTTGCTCCAGGGCCGGCATTTCTACTGCCGGCAATGGGCCCTGGACAAGCTGCGCCACTGCCTGAACATCCGCTCCGTGCCCGGGCAGCCGCCGGGGCTGCTGGTGATGGGGGGCCCTGGCGCTGGGAAGACAGCCCTGTGTACTGAGGTGGTGTGGCCCACCTCGAAGGCAGGGCTGGCAGTTGGGCTAGCGCCACGCTGCCTGGCCTCCCACTTCTGCCAGAGGGAGGACCAGAGGAGTACGGTGCTGTGGAGGTTTGTCCTGGACTTGGTGGAGCAGCTAAGGGCCTCGCCTCTTCTCTCCCCCGGGTACAAAGAGATCCTCAACAGCCCGTCGGTATCCTCAGCTCTGGAGCCTCTCGTCTGTCAGAGAGACCCTGACGACACTTTCAAGAGGTTTGTATCACATTATTTCAAAATTTTTCCTATGAAGAGTCTCAGAGTGAGGATGTCATGGCAGAACTTTTTTGATGTGACAGTCACACGCTTGATCTGAAGAGGGCAACTTTTTACTGAACCATATTTAAGGGAAATTTCAAAGATGTCAAATGAGAGGGAGTGGAAAGTTGCCGAAAGGTAACAAGCATGGAACCCATCCAGATGCTCGGCGTGTGTGTGCATGTTCGAGAGCCTGGTTCTTTCCCAGCTCAACCCAGCAAAATTTTTTTGTGTGGGATCACGTACTGTAAATGGTGATAGTGTTGATGAAAGCAAGAGCTGCTGAACAAAATTACATGTGTCAGCAGGCAAAACAGTGGTTTATCAGATTCAAACATCAGTGAAAACAACCTGATGAAAACCTGTGCCACAAGTTTCTTGTGTTTTGTAAATGGTCAGTTTCAACGTGCGGTTGTTGTGACCAAAACATCTGTCTTATAGCTATTAAAATAGTTATAACTCCCTAGTTATAGTGTTGTCATGTGGTCTATTGTCAACCTGACAAGTTTTGATTTAACATCAGAGACACATTGATTATCCATTTTGTGTTTTGTTAACCTGATGATCTTAATGTGAATCTTGTGAAATTTTATTTGTAGCCTGTTGCTCAGTTGATTACAGTTGGAACAAGGGCTGCAACTAATGATTATTTTCATTAGAGATATAGATTTTAGAAGTGTTTAGTCTATGAAATGCCAAAAAAGAGCAAAAAATGCCCACTTTCTAACTTTCAAATTGATTGTTTCATACAACCGATAGTCTAAAATCTAAAGATATTTATTACAATACAATGATAAAGCATGATAAATGACTTAAACAATTATTCAAATATCAAAATTGTTGCTGATTAATTTGTCTGTTTTGCTTTGTACATGATTTTTGCATCAACGGGATGAAGCACCTTGATTTGTCAGGCGTTTTATTTGCAGGATTAGACAAAAACAGATATTCCTGTTATTTCATTCATTAAAAGTTTAATGTTGAAAAAAAAATGCATTACTCAATATATCTATTGACATCACAATATAAAATTCCGTACACCTGATAGAGAACATTAAACACATCACCTACTCCTAGATATCAGTGAGGTTAATGACAATTCATGTTCCACTGTTGTTCTTTATATCATGTAAAACTTTTGACTAGTGTAAAAGTGTTAAGTGTAAAACACCAAATAATTGATTTTGTTAGTTTTTAATTATTGTTCACGTGGCATCGTTAACGCAGACAACATCATCTTGATGCAGTTCCACCGAAACGGGATAAATACTGATACTGAATTATCTGCCCAGGCTGCAAGGTCAGCAGCACTGTAACGAAACATCAAAATACGTCATAAAAAAACCCCTCCCCACTCTAAATAGACAAAGAGTGACTGAGTGTCAAAGACAGTTGTGGGGAAAAGATCCGCGAAAGCTTTGAGTCTGCATCTTTTTTTTTTTTTTTCCCTAATAGGGGCGATTCTCTGCAGGTGTTTGGGCTAACAGTATCTCAGAGGCCTGTAATGTAAAATCATGTGACCGTCAGCGAAGCAAAGAGAAGCCAGGACAGTCACAGGAAAAACACGGCAGTGGCCATTCTTCCTCGTCTTATATTTATTTCTCGTCTCATAATGCAGCCCATTCACAGCACTCACAATGGGCCTCCAGTGTGAATGAATGCTACAGTGTTATTTACGACACCACATCCTTTCAGAGAAGGGGGAAAAAAAGAACAAAGAGGTAAAAAATGCCTCCAGTGCCCTGGTGACCATCTCAGCACCAGTCAGCGAGGTCTCTCTCCTCTCCAGGACTTTTTCGCTCTCTCCTGGTGTGTTTGCTCAGCGATGAGTCTGAGCACTTTCACACTCCTCCTGTGTTTGCGCTCCTCCGGTGTGAAGTGCCGACCTGGATTCCACATTCCCCCTCAGACTGGCTCAAGGCCAGCAGCTGTTTTGTGTTCGGAGCTCTCGTGAGAGAAAGCGGCCTGCGGGCGAAACGCTGCCATGTGAGAACGGCCGTCGACAAACTGATGAAACACGGGCTTGAATTTGGGGCTTGCGTAGGACTTATGAAACCGCTGATTTACACGTGTTATTGTTCGATACTTTGAGGTCACTTTCACACCTTTAGTTTGGTTCAATTGATTTTTTTTTTTTTTTTTTTTTTTTAAATCCATTGCCGCTGTTTAGGTCAGGTCCATTTCCTGCTCACACTAACTTATTACAGACGTGCCAAGAAGAGTAAACATAGCATATGAGTCATATGGACAGGCAGGTCTCTCATTCATTGGGCATTTGAGGTCATGCTTGACTTTGGTGGGCTTTACCGCTCCATCTTCTCTGGAGTCACAAAGCGCTCACGAGAAAATAACTTATTACGAGCAATGATATGGCATGAATAAACAAACAGGTACAAACAGGACGAAAAAGAGGCATCTTGTATTGTAATGCGGTAATGTGACGGTGTATTCATATTTATATTGTTTATACAGATGGTCTGCGTGACAGTCCACAGTTAGTAGATGGATGAAATAGTAGTTAGCTTTTGAAGTCATGCTGACATCTACTAGTATATAGTGGCATCGGGCAGTTTGTTCCAGAGAAGAGGGCCAAAGTAACCAAAGGCGCTCTCACCCTCACCAGATTCTGGATCTTGTTCTAGGTTCAGTTAGAGAACCATCAGCTGAGGCCCGGGAGGAGGTCAGATAGCCAGTGGAGTAATATGATCGCAGAGGGGCAATCTCCGCATTACTGCTCCCGTCTTACAGGTTCATTTAAAGCTGAGGGTCAAAGGTCACACACAGACCAGTTACCAGGACTATGCGAGCCGAAAACCTTACGCAGCAACAGAGGGTTCATTGCACTTCCTCTTTCGCTCTTGCTTTAATCACATGATTAAAGCACACAGAGATAAGCTCGTTTTAACCCAGATGTACAGTAGAGTGTCACCCAGGGCAGAGTCTCATAATGCTTTTAATGGCAGGATATGCTCAGTAATAAAGGTCAAGGCTACCGTGTAGTTAAGGTAATGAGATGATACGCACACATTATGGCTTGGTCTGTAAATATCTTAAGACAAAGACATAATGTGAAACTACGACTAATGAAATTTTCTAGTTGTGAACTTCCCCTATGTATGATTTTTTTCTATATCTGATACACAAGGTTTAGCTTTACTGGCAAAAATGCCAAACATTTGCTGCTTCCTGCCTCTCAGATCTGAGGCTTTGTTGCTTTTCTCTGTTTTAAATCATTGTAAATTTAATATGTTTGGGTTTTAAAACAGTTTGTCCCACAAAATAAGCAATCTGATGATGTCATTTTGGGATCTGGGAACTTGTGATGTGACTATTTTTTAATTTAATGATTAATTGGAGAAAATTTTTTTACATTGATTGATGATGAAAATAAGCTTTAGTTGCGGCCCTAAAGAGGTTTTTAAAAAATCCAGACGATTACTGGAAGTGTGAAATAACTAGTGGGGTTACCGCACTGTGTTTTCTTGTAGTAGAGGTGGGCTACCTCGCTCAAACTATTGCCTCAACTAAGATCATAAAAAATTAAAATTCCTTCATGATATATACCAATAACCTTCGGGGAGAAAGAGAACGTGTTCTATTTCACTCAGCAAATGCTGCATATTTAATGACTTTCAGTAATATTAAGGTTGTTATCTACTAACTAATATAATGTGTTAAGATGTGGGTGGGTTACCTCCTCTGCTGAATGGTTTCCTGGGGTGAACGCTGAACTAATGTACATGTTGTATCACTAATAAGTGATACAACAGTTCAATGACAGCAGCTCAACAAGGCAGGTTTGTTTGATGCATCATTTGCCAAAGTCTCATCATTGTGAAAGTCTAATTTCACCCCTCGCTCCTTACGCATATATTAACCCTGAGACAGATATTGTGTTGCTGACCCCCAACACTTTGAGTCAGTGACCCCTGCTGCTTTTAGTTACTCATTTAGCTCCATATTGTCTATATTATATTTCAGTAAACTGAAATTTTCATGCAGTTCCGGCATAGCGTCTCTGTTTACAGCTTGGCTGACCTCTTACCAGTGTTATGTAAACATTTCGGAAGCCGTTTCCTTCCTGGTAGCAGCACATTCCGCTTTTACAACGTTTGGAAACGTTACTCGATTTGCTATTGTTAGGCACAAGAAGCACAAGCAAAATACCCACAGGCTGAAAAAATGTAGATTTGTTTCTGCGATTTGTAAGTTAATTTTTTTTTTTTTTTTCTTTAAATCTGGTTTAAAGAACCCGTTTGATGACTAAAGGTGACTGGACCTTCTGGTCATTCTTAATCATAGACATTAAGACTAATAACAGCACACACACACAAACACACCCTGTGTTTGTTGCAGGATCATTGACTTGAGTTAAGCCTCTGCGTGACCCATTCATAACAGACTCCTGTCACAGGTTAATCACTGTTTGTCACCTTTAGAATAAGCCCCCTGAATGCATGTGTAGCTGTGTACAAATCTCTGCAAAGTAAAACACAGAATTAAACCAGACCTGATACAAATATATTAAAAATAAACTTGTTGTTGACTTTCTGGTGATTAAATGTGGTTTCTTTTTTACAATGGAGACTAAGATTCCGTCTTTGCTAGGACAGGGAGAACATAGGTTTCTATAATAACTTGGATTACTATGCAGCTACCACACCATTGTAGTTGCCAGGAAAACAGAGTTGTTTTTTGTCTTTTTGGCTCAGGCATATTTTTGCTGCAGGCACAGTAGCCATCTGGAGCACCAACCTTATTCCTACGTGCCCTGGCTTCCTTCATACAACTTTCACTTTCACTCTGAAGTTTTCATTCTCCAGCTGCACTTCAACTTGCGTCAGGTGTTATGTCTAGATACTGGAATAAGAGATCAAAAACACCTTTGCTATCGCTGTCTTTATTACATATTATTTTTTTAATGTCTTAAGGTTTTTGAACTATTGCTGACACAAGAACAATGACAACAACAATAATAATAATAAATAATATGAAAATTGGAATCAAAGCGCGGGCATGTTGGAGTGAGGAGGTGTGTGTGTGTGTGTGTGTGTGTGTGTGTGTGTGTGTGTGTGTGTGTGTGTGTGTGTTTATAACCTGTGTACACATATCAACCCACATGTGTGTGCAAGCATGTCCAGGGTGGAGCAGGAAGGTTCCACAAATCTGAGTCACCATCAGATCAAAGTAGGGTGTGGTCGCTGACTGTGCCTTTTTAAAGGACAGTTACACTTTGATTTTTGGTTTTTGCCCAAGTTCTGAATAGTTTTACTGTCTAACAATGTGTTTCAGTGTTTAATCACAGTAGAAGATGAAGAAGTTTTCTTTTGATCTTGATGAGCAAACATCAGGTTTTTTTTTTTTTTGTACTGTTTTGAACTGACTGTGAATCTTAAAGCCTGAGAGCTAAGATAAGATTCTAAAATGTGTGAAATGGAAACAAAAGCAAAAACTCGATAAATAATTTCCATGCTTGAACTGGAATTGCCTCAAGTCATGGCAAAAAAGCTGCCTGCATGATAATGCGAGTGATTTCATTGACTTTGTATGTGAAAGGTCTGACCTACTGTGTTTATCTGTGATGTAATTACACTCCAGTCAATATAAAAGAAAATGCTCACGCTGTTACTGTCGCTTTTGAACTCCCTCATACACCCATGAGTCCTTCAGTTTTTACACTGCTGCCTCTTCCTTTGTGTGTCTGTCTCTGTCTCTCTTAGAGCAGTGTTGGGACCCCTGTTAGACCTTCCTCCTCCTGCCCAGACTCTGATGGTGGTGGTGGACTCCCTGGATGTGGGATATGGGGTGGCTGCGGGAAGTGGGAAGAGTGGCTCCATCGCAGAGCTCCTGGCCACCAATCAACACCTGCTGCCTGGCTGGCTGCTGCTGGTCTGCTCCGTCCGCCGCCACAACAAGGCTGTTTGCAAGATGTTCTCAGGTATAAAGAAAACGTCACTTATCAGTATGTTTCTAAAAGATTTTTTTTTTTTTTAAATTGAACCTTTATGGGGCTGGACATTAAAAAATAAATCACCTCAGGTACATGTGATCTCCACTGCCGGATGACTATTTAAGAGACTTTTATAAGCCAGTTTTATTAGCCAGCTTTTCCACCAGTCAAGTTTGATGTATACTTACTGACATCTTTACCAAAATGCTTGTCTTAAAGTCTTAATAATCTGTATATTTTTTTTAATCCTGTGATCATTTGCAAAATTACCATGATAAACTGAGGATCAAGCATTTTGCACCAAAATATTGTCCTCCTAATCATATACCCTGCATTTTGAATAATTACTCTTTATTTTTATGCATCATGACAACATTATTATTGCTTGTAACCTTGACATATGCATCAACAATGGATCCAGTGGTTGTATAAGAGAGAAATAAAAGAATCTGTTATGTCTCCTACAGTTCTGTTCTTCTAAGCACTCAAAGTCTGAATATGAAGTGGCCCTAATAGGATGGGAATGTCAGCCAAGATTTTTATGTAACTATAGGAAAAGGGATCTTTGACTGTAACGCTTGTTAAAAGCTGGTACTAGCTTGAGTGCTCTGGTTATATGTTCCAGCTTCATTTTATCAACAAATTATGAATGAAGGGGGGAGGTGTGTTGTTTTGTAGCAATGGTACCTGATGACCAGCTTATACAGTGGCTGCAACTTATGATTATATTCATTTTCAATTAATCTTCTGATTATTTTCTCTATGAATCATTTTGTGAATCATAAAATGTTAGAAATTAGTTAAAAATACTCGTTATAATTTCCTAGAGCCCATGGTAATGTATTCAGATGTCTTGCTCTGTCCAAGCAACAGCCCAAACCCCAAAGGTATTTAATTTACTATCATATATGACACAGAAAATAATTAAATTCTCACATTTAAGAATCTGCAACAAGCAAATGTTTGGCATTTTTGCTTAAACACTGACCGAAACGATTATTAGATTTGATAAATTTTCTGCTGCTCGACTAATTTATTGATTGAGTAATCATTGCAGCTCTACAGTACAGTACGTATCTCCTCTCTTCAGAATACTATAAAAATCTTTAACTAAGGTATTGTAAGGTCTTTACTATCATAAACACTTGTGCAGCGTAATACATTTTATTTTTTTTAAACAAGTTCCTAGAGTGTCACACGATAATTATCAGTGGAAGACAGAGGGATAGAATAACCGAAATAACATAACGTGGGATTGATAAACACTCTGCCAATCAGTAGAAAACCCGCATTATCTCTTTCTGTGTTGCAGGTTTTCGTAAGCTTTGTCTGGATGATCTGCGGAAGCCCCCGCCAGTCCATGATGTGCAGCAGTACATTCTCTGCCGCCTGGATGAAGAAGCGGCACTTCGCCGTCAGCTCACCCCTGACACGGCTGATATGCTGAATTTACTGCACATCAAGAGCGGCGGCTGCTTTCTCTTCCTCGAGCGTGTGCTGGATGGTGTGGCAGCTGCACTGGTGGGTCTGCGGGAGATTCGGGACATCCCCGGGACTCTCAATGGCCTCTACCTGTGGCTGTGCCAAAGACTGTTCCCCCGAGGGCTCTTTATGTACGTCAGGCCTCTCCTTAATGTGCTCTTAGCTGCCCCGAGGCCCCTCACGCCCCAGCAACTGTTCGCAGCAGCCTGGACTCATGACACCTTGCTCAGCCTCCAGGACTTTCAAAACAAGCTACGTACCCTCTCTCCTCTCCTGATAGATGGCCCTGGGGGCACCAAACTACTTTTTCATGGTAGCTTTGCTGAGTGGCTGACGGATGTCAAGTATTGCACACAGAAGTACCTGTGTAGCAGAACAGAGGGTCACAGCATGCTCGCCATGGCTTTGACTCTGCAGGGACCCCACTTGGACATTGAGGACACTTGCCAGCTTGCCACACATTTAGTTTGCTCAGGTCACCATAAAGATAACCCTTCATTTTTGGCACTATGGATGCTGTGGGCAGGCGTGCCTGCTCTTACTCCTAGCTGCAGCCATGCTCTCACCACATCCTTAAGTCAGCCTGCTGTTCTGGTCAGTCAGGAAGTCCTTCAGCTGTTAATGAGGACTGGGCTCGTCTCCACAGCCTGTTTTTCAGATGCAGACCCAAGTGTTGGATTGCATTCTATAGGTGAAGAGGGAACTAACTTACGAAAGGCATTTGAAAAGGAGGTGTCTGTAAAGAAGCTGCTAGACAGTGGGGAGGCTGTTAACCAGCTATGTTCTACAGATGGACAGACTTTGCTTGTCAGTGCAGCCCATGAAGGTTCTGCAAATGTAGTTGAACTTCTCCTGACACACAGATCTGATCCAATGATCAGTGATCTACAGGGTCAAACACCACTGTCTTTGGCTTCCAGGCAGGGTCATGTCAAAGTGTTGTCTGTGCTCCTGGAATGGGCCAAGAGCCAGGAGCCAAAAACTGCAGTACAGATGATGGAGCATGTTGACAATGAAGGCTGGACAGCACTGCGCTCTGCAGCTTGGGGAGGACACAGTGAGGCTGTTCGGCTTCTTCTGGATGCAGGAGCAGATGTGAATGGATGCGATGGCGAGGGCCGCACTGCTCTCAGAGCTGCTGCGTGGGGTGGTCATGAGGAAATTGTACGAACCCTGCTGGACTATGGGGCACAGGTTGACAAAGCTGACAGCAAGGGCCGCACGCCACTTATCGCTGCTGCCTATATGGGACATCATGAAGCTGTGGAGATTCTCCTGGACCGCAATGCAGAAGTTGACTTAGCTGATGGAGATGGGCGCACTGCTCTGTCAGTTGCTGCCCTCTGTGTCCCTACAGCAGCAGGGGTCAAAGGTTATGGTGAGGTAGCAAGTCTGTTACTGGAGCGTGGAGCTGATCCAGGACACAGAGACCGTTATGGCATGACACCACTGCTTCTTGCAGCCTATGAGGGCCACGACGAGGTAGTTGAACTTCTGTTAGAAGCTGGTGCTGATGTAGATGAGACAGCTGGCCCAGATGGCAGTGTCCCTGCTGCAGCCGCAGTGACTCCCCTACTGGCGGCCGCAGCAATGGGCCACATGAAGACAGTATCTCGTCTGCTTTTCTGGGGAGCAGCTGTGGATGCCATTGATAGTGAAGGCAGGACAGCACTCTGCCTAGCAGCAGCAAGAGGCAGCGCTGAGGTAGTCCGTGCCCTGCTGGACCGAGGACTGGATGAGAACCACAAGGATGACCTTGGCTGGACTCCACTGCATGCTGCTGCTTGTGAAGGCCATCGGGCTGTTTGTGCTGCTTTGACTGAGCGAGGCAGCATGGCACGTGTCGGAGAGATGGACATTGAAGGACGCACCCCTCTTATACTGGCTGCCCAGGAAGGTCACTGGAGCACTGTCAGGCTGTTGTTGGACAGACGTTCTCCCATTGATCACAGGGCATACGATGGACATTCTGCCCTGAGTGCCACCCTTCTGGAGGGCCATGCTGAGGTGGCAGAGCTGCTTATGAGGCGAGGGGCTGATACCGATGTCCGCGACGCCGAAGGAAGGCCTCTGCTCTACCTCCTGGTGTTGGAGGGACGCCTTGGCATGGCTACTCTCCTAATAGAGAAAGGAGGGGTGCCCCTGGAGTCCCGAGACTCTGAGGGCCGTACAGTGCTTCATGTCGCTTCCTGGCAGGGATGTGTGGAGATGGTAGACCTACTTTTAAAGCATGGGGCAAACCCCAATGCACAGGATACAGAAGGGAGACCACCAATACATTCAGTGGCTTGGACAGGACACGCTGAAGCAGGACATCGGCTTCTAGAAGCTAGTGGTGTCAATATAGACCTTGCATGCCACCAGGGGGCAACAGCTCTGAGCATCGCTGCCCAGGTGGGTCACGTTAACATTGTTGCAATGCTTCTGGATAGAGGTGCAAATCCCGATCACATGGATAAATATGGCCGTAGTCCAGTCAAAGTGGCTGGGAAACACAGGCACTTTAACATTGTCCGGCTCTTGGAGAGCTACGGAGCCAAGCCATATCCAGGCCTGTTGCCCAATTCTAGTACTGTCTGCCCGGCAAAACCGAACAAGATCCTCTCTTCAGGCATCTCAGAGAGTAATGGAGGTGAAGTCACAGCTCCTACCTCTTCCTCTTCAGTTTCTTCTCCTGTCTCCACTGCAGAGCGATTCCACTCCATGCAGAGCTCCCAAACCTCATCTACCTGCCACTCGCTGGCCACGGTGCAGACAGTACCAGCTGACAGCCTCAGCTTTATCCAGCAGATCCAACAACACTCACTGCCCCGCAGTCGTAGCCGGCCCTCCACCCTCCCTCCACCAGGGAGCTCAGGCATGGGCAGCCTCCATGGAAGCATCCAGAGGAATCCCAAAGGCAGCCCTGCCACTGTTTGCACAGTCACTGCCATGGTGCACAACTGCGAACTGCCTGAGAAAGGCTTGTCTTCTGGACTTGAATATCACGACAAAATGAACGAACAAAATTCACACTTGATAAAAGCAGACAGGACTACTTACGGTGGTGGTAAATGGCACTCAGTCATGGCTTCCCTTGGGATAATGCCAGGGCAAGACAGTCCTGCAGTAGGTGCTAAAAACAGAGAGAGCCCTCCTCTAGGCTACCCTTATAGGCTGCAGAGCCCACTTCAAGGGGAAGCTTGGGATTCTCCACCCCAGAAAAACAATTTGTCACCTGCATGCTACAGTTTTACCCCAGTCCCACCATGTAGTGCCTTGCCAGAGGATGTTATGGTCAGGATGACAACCACAGACCCGCAGCTTAATCTGAAACAGGCCATCAAACTGCAGTTTGAGGGTCCCACCAGTGCAGCCTTATATAAGAGAGAAACACCCCTGTGACTGGTGCTTCACTAAGAGACTAATGTTAGATATTGCTACACTTCTTCCCAAACCCTTTTCTTTAACTTTGTTTGTTCATGTGGATAAGTGCAGAGATGATTAGTTTGTTGACAGTAAATATAGTACAGAGCCATTCTTTAAGCAAAACTGCCAAATACTGTCTGGCTACAGAATCTCCAACATGATGATTTGCTGCTTGTCTTTGTTTTACATCATTTTAAATTAACAAATTAGGGTTCAGTCATTTACTCATTTAGAAAAAACATTGATAGATCAATTGATAATGAAAAATAATCATTGGTTGGTATTTACAGGTAATTTTGTGGTATTAAAACAAAAAACAATCGTCTGTGGTGACATAAATTCTGAGCATTCGCTGAACTCTACATTTTAATGACAACATCTTTGATTTAGGTAGAGTTGGACATTTCTGCAGTTCAAGGAGCAGGCAGTTTTCACTGTGTGCAATGACTGTCTAGGTTCAGTTGGGAGAGGAAGTTATCTCTTTCTCCACCCCTCTTCAGAAAACCAGAGGAAGAACTAACTGAATAACATCAAAGCTTACATTCCTGCCTTTCCGATGCCTGTTATTTGTGTTGAGCAGGGCTCTCACAGACAACATCATAAGTATTCAATTAATGCATAACTGTGTTCATTTTCAACTCTGACCTTATTTTCCTATTGTGCTCATAGTTTTGATCAGCACAAGTCTGATAAAAAGGCTTTTATTATTTACTTTATCTTTCCCTATAAAACTGAGTCTAGAGTCATACATAGATTAACAAGACTTTATCAGCTCTACAGTGAATTACACTCACTATTGTGGAACAAACGTGTCTAGGTTGGGTTATGTTTTAAATTATTTTTTGCTAGTAAAGATCCCTTTTTGAAGCTGTAAACAACCTTGTTTAAGAGCTTTAAGCTTGTGGCCTTGAGCTTCATTGAAGCCTTTTATATTTACTAGAAACTGGCCTACATCCCCCATAGGTCCATTGCTGACAACCAAAAACAGTTTGCATAAAAGCAAGCCTGCCAAAGCCTGACCCAGTGCGGAGTTTATGATACCAACTACAAAAGACAGCCAAGTTTTCTGAACCAGCTTGGTGCATTCACATTGTGTCGGTACAGGAAGGAAAATTAAAATTTGACCATAAAAAACTGAGGGTCAATGTGGGAGGGATGGCTGTAATTTCAAACTTGTATGTGGCCTAAAGAAATTTCTAGTTCTTTATCATTTTTCATTGGATTAATATTTAATTACGTTCATTAATTAAAATGGCAAACTTTGTCTACCTCTGCTCTGTCTGCTTATTTGTGAATGTGTATTTAAGCGTGTAGTCCAGTTGTATTTCATGCATTTATGCACTACAACTAAATGTCATGGATAGCGTCTGATGTGGAAGCATCATGCAGAGATGAAAGTCTGGCAGCTGCCTGATGGTGGCCACCTGGGATTATGGAACCAGGCACTTTTGGACTGTTTTGAAACTGAAGAAAGGAGGGCTCTGCAGACAGGTCCAATAATAATTTCTTCTCCGTTTTTTTGATATGTTGTATTTGTGAAACCTTTTAGGTATTTGGACCTTGTGAAATTCCATTTCTCAACTGCATTTACCATGTGTACTTGCATATAAATGCACAGATGTGCTTAATTTGATGATAGGTACTCTTTTTAAACATGTGCTCTGATGAATGAATGAAAGTTTGGTTTTATCGTTTAATGTTTGCATTGGACCTAAGTGTGCAGGGCCTTGCTTTGTCCACATTTGATGTTTTTGACCTTTGTGCAAATTAGCATTGTTTTCTCAAAGAGACTATTTTGAATCCTGTCCTAGAGTCACAACTCATATCACTGAGCTACGTTGAATCTACAGCACAATTAATGATGTACTAGAGTTTTTACAGTCATGTGCACATATGACATGACCTAATATTAAGCTGGGCCTAAGCAGGATAAACCTCTTTTGTCACCACCTACTCTCTGTGATGACTTGTTTTGTGTTTCAGTATAGAGAGCCAAGCCAACCCTATTTTTAGCTACTAGCTGTGCTCTTTACCACTTGTAATTCAGTGCGCTTACTCACAGAGCGTTTCTTTCATCTGCTTTTTGAAGGCGCGTTTCCTTAATCAGAGCTAAATGTGTATCTACTAAATTACTGGGCAGTAAAATTTGAATACCTCATCATTTAACTGACATTTCATTTGTTAATATTCAGTTATCATTCACCAAGAGCCCTAGCGATTGGTTCATGTTAGCTGTTTTGGAATGTGAAGAAAATTTTCATTATTTTCTGATGAGCTCAATTCTTTCTATCCGGTAATCCACTGGAAACTCATATAGCTTAGAATATGGACGCAGACCCTTACAGATATATTGAGTTTTTCAGGAGGACTGTTCTGTGAGAAATGTAGTGTAACAAAAGCTTATCCAGATGTTGGGTGGGACTTTGGCTCTCTACAGCCAAACACACAATACAGGTGTTATCACTGACATACATTTCTGTTTCCATTGTCAGACAACTGCAAAAATGGGCGTTAACAGAGAGTTGGAGGCTGAATGTTGCTGTTTGTTACACTGAATTCTTGACCATGTCTGTGAATATTGACAGCCACGCACAAGTATTCTCAAAAAAAACTAATTCTCCCCTGTCCACAAAAGCTCAGTTTTCAGTGGTGGAAAATGTCAGCTTGGTGTGGCAGGATGTGGAAGATGTGCTTTGAAATCATACACATTAGTGTAGACAGGGTTTTCTTGAAGTGTACTGGACTTTATCTCAGTGCCATAGTCAGCACTGTCACCAAGGTGACCAACAATGAGATAGCACTGCGTACGTGCTGTACACTCATTGAGCACTTTATTAGGAAAACTATACTAATACTGGGCAGGGCCTCCCTTTGCTCTCGAAACAGTCTCAGTTGTTCGTGGCATGGATTCCACAAGATGTTGGAAACATTCCTTTGAAACTCTGGTCCACGTTGACATGACGGCATCGAATATTTTCTGCAGATTTACCAGCTGCACATTCATGCTGCCATCTCCCGTTCTACCACATCCCAGAGGTGTTCTACTGGATTCAGATCTGGCGACCGGGGAGGCCGCTGAAGTCCACTGAACTCACTGTCATGTTTCATGAAACCAGTTTGAGACGACTCTTGCTTTGTGACATGGTGCATTATCATGCTGAAAATAGCCATTACAAGATGGTCAATTGTGGCAACAATACTCAGAAAGGCTGCAGCATTCAAACCGTAAATGGTATTAAGGGGCCAAAGGAGTGCCGAGAAAACATTCCCCACACCATTACACCACCACCACCACCACCAGCCTCGACTGTTGACACAAGGCAGGTTGGGTCCATGGAGTCACTCTGTTGATGCCAAATTCTGACCTTACCATCTGCTGCCTCGGCAGAAATCCAGATTCGTCAGACCAGGCTACGTTTTTCCAGTCTTCAACTGTCGAGTTCTGCTGAGCCTGTATCTGTATGATTTTATGCATTTAGACTGCTGCCACATGATTGGCTGACTGGTCAGTTGCATGAATAGGCAGGTGTAGGTGTTGCCAGTAAAGTGCTCGTTGAATATATGTTTTTAATCAAAGGCAAGTTATGCTGACAGCTGTTTTTCTGCAGTTGAAAGGCAGTAACCTTCAACTACTCTGCTCCTCTTGAGTCTCTCTGAAAGAAACATGAGTCTACACACTGTCTTCAACATAAAGTACAGTAAGTAAAAAAGCAAAGTTGTTTTGGAAATTTGAATTATTTGTGAAAAGGATCTCATTCTTTGCTTTGTAGACAGGATCCAAAGGTAAACACCAGGTGTGCAGAAACTCAGAAAAACATTACTGGGGGAATACAGTAATATATTTGATCTGCTTGACATTATGAGAAACCGAGACTATGAACCTGTTGTACTGTAAAAATTCACTTTACTCTGGTACATAATCTGGTACATTTATGTTGCTGTGTTGTGCATCGGAGTCCAACAACTCACAACTCAAGTCTGAACTAAAGCAACATCAACAAATACATTGAGCACAATAAGGATGCTCCTATACAAATGGATTAATCTTTAAATCTTACATTTAAGCAATGCTTGCTCCTCACAGACAGGTAATAAGTTTATTTGATAAGTGTATCAGTTTTAAAATCCATTACTTAGGCAGCTTGTGAGAGAGCTTTGTCCTTGGTATTGGTTTTTCAAATTGTTCTCAAGAAGTGCTGCAACTATGCGGAGTCTTGGATGGTTAGAAAAATGCTAGTGTATGATTTTAAGGTTTTAAAAAAAAATGATTCTATTGTACAATTGTAATTTTGGGTAATGTTAGGTGATTCAAAAAGAAAGGCTAGACTGTCTGGAAGCATGCAAACTGTCTACAGTAAATAAAATATAAGAGCTGACTATAGAATTGGGCAAGTAAAATGGGGAACAGAGGGCTAGTGAAATGGAAAAAGGGGTTAGCTCAATGAGTAACAGGAAAACTGAATGACAGACTGAGCAGCTGGCTAGGAAACAAGGCGGCTCACTGACTGGGGAACAATGGAGAAAACAGGATAGGAAACAGCTGATGGGGAAACAGGTGGGCCTGCTGAGACAGAAACAGGAAGATTTACTCTCTGTGGAGAAGGAGATCAGTTCACAGTGAAGGAAGCAGAATGAGCCCAGACAAAAATGATGATTGAGGTCAACTGCAGGTCCATGGAGACAGCCTAGGGTTGGCTTCAAAGGTACCATTAGTATCTAGTCACAATCTGAACAAGCTGAGTCTGATGTTGAAGAGTATCCACATGTCCACCTGCACAAATTCACTCAGGTGAGGTTGTGTCACACTGCTTAAGCCGGCAGTAAATACTAAAGTTAGCATGCTGAACATTCAAAGTTTGTGTTTTTAATTTATGAATCTGACACAGTGAGTGTATCATTGGACGTCTGTATAATGTTTATGAGATTCTGTAGAAGCTCTACATTAGCCGTGTTTCATCAACAACAAACATTAGCTTGCTGGCCTATGCGGCTCATGTTGGCTACTTCACAGTATGGGTTGCCTGTCCACCAAACATAAATCCAACTCTACCAAGTGAGGAGCAATCAATGAGTACAACAATTCCAGCGAATACACACAGCCACTAGGTATTGTCCGGGGCAGCCTTGTGGTGCAGAAAATTTCGAGAGCTTGGGGAATAGTACAGGTGAGCTGAGAAATGTGGAGAATTACCAGGAAATAGACATGGCCAATTGAGCTTCCTTTCTTCAAAATTTGAAACTTGAGCTAGCGGAGCAATAGAGGAATGTCTTGATTGATCAGCACCTAAAAGCCCCCTTTAATATGTTAAGGTTGTTCTGCTCAAAGAAACGGTAAAATATTACTTCATGTATCTTTAAAAACAGACTTGTCTTGACTGAAGGTGTGGTAAGCAAAGTGACAACTGATTGTAATTCAGTGTTGAGTACATGTTTGAACCTACAACTCATTGAAATACATAATTTTGTACTTATCTAAACATAGCTGTAGCTTATAAGGTTTTTCAGGAAGAAGACTGTAATGAATTTAATCTTGATTATGCGCTACTTTGTTTGCACTGCAGCTGGTTTGATATGATAAGAATGCAAGTGACCAACTGCAATACTGTTTTTGTTTGAGGGTCATACAGTCATTGGGTCAAACTCACTTGTAATTAAGAAGCTTAATTAAAAAAAAAAAAAAAGTCTAAAAACCACCAAAGAATTACTTAGTTACGCGTATAAAATGTTTTTGTACACCGAGGCCTTTAAGCACACTCCTCTCATTTGCCTACAAACAAACTCCCAAGGAGGACTGATGAGTGTGTGGGTGCAGACAGAGAGGGAGTTGGTTCTGGGACGCTGGGAACACAGTGCCAGGCCTTCTCAATGTCGTGGGCCAAGCTCCCAAAACCCTAGTTATTGAGAGGGTTCCCTCCTCATGATCCTGTGGACTTGCCTGCCTTACAAGCACACACACATTCATCCTTTTATTTGGTAAGACAGGTCAAGCGACTTTAGACTTACCAGTGGGATTTGCTAACTAGTGGCCATACACAGTGATGTTGGCTGGACAGCTGAGTGGGCCATGGCATTCAGATGAAACTGCAATTCAGGCCAGCTGGGCCAACCACCGTAGTTTGGTGTAGTTCAAGCAGATACACTGTAGATATAGTGCTGGGTCATGCTGCTGAGTATCTGCTCTTTGCTTGGGTGATGATAGGATTCAAGGATGCCTTCAAGTTCTAGAGGATGGTGTGGAAACGTGGGCCTTTCAAAGGGCCCAGTACATTTATGTAAGCACAGCCTGATACCCACTGCAGAGCCTAATTTAACCAATCAAAGCGTAATTTAACATGAATACTGGGCTGCCAACTTTAGGCACATTTTACCACGCATTGACAACTCTATCTATGCTATGCCCTCAAAACCGCTTCCACGCTGTACAAAATATATTTCAGCAGGCAGTGATTGTGTTGTGTTCTGCTAAGCACATTTTCGAGCCGTGTAGCTAGCACTGAGAGGAGAGTGCTGATTCAATGCTTGTTTCATCTGTGAAGAGGTTGGTATGAATCTCTCAAATGTGCAGGAAATGCACATTTAAAATGCAGACAAAGCCCTTATGCCATACTTCACTTGACAATAGATAAGAGTAAGTGGGCGGTAGAGGCAAGAGCTTCTTCCTTCAGATGTTTCTGTGTGCAAGTACATTTTGTGGTTATTAATTTTCACCATTGTTAAATTCTAATTGTGGTTGGTGTACTGCAGAACTGAACTTTTTAATGTTTTGCCACTTGTTCAAGAGAGAGCTTTAACACAACATGCCAGATGCATGTTGTGTTAAATGATAAATGACTGACTGTTAAGTTAATATCAAATAATGCTAATGTGATATGAATTGTATAAAACAGCTAATTATAATTTATTGAAAAAAATTAGATTTTCTTCATTCTATAATTTAATTTGCAATACTCATATATGGAAATACTCAGACAACTCCATACACAAATTAATGGTTAATATTTTTCAAATACCCCAAAACACATTTCAAATATGTCTGTTAGGTTAGATCATAATTGTTACAATTGATACTGGGATATGCTTAAGCTACTTTTTTAGGTGGTTGTGGCTCCACCATTGTATTTCTGGAAAGACTTGTAATTTTGTTTTGGTAGGTCTTTAATTTTGCTGACACGCCTGATGATAAGACTTGATAAAACAAGGATTCACTAGACAAAACAAGCCTAATGATTATAAGATCACAATAAATAGACAAAATTCCAGGCAACATTTTTTTAAAATATTCAGTTAACAAGTGAACAGTAATCACAACCGTAGATTTTCCAGGAATAAACATATGTATAACATAATAATCTGTCCTTATTCTGCACCACGGTCTTGAAAACAAAAGTGGTAACAGATGTAACCAGCTTGTCTTTTCCAATCATGGCTCACACCCACATTTGTACACACTGCTAAGACATCAGGTCTGTGACATGTCAATGCTCAATTTGAGAGAGAATGAGAGCACTGGAACATTGTGGACGTAATCCAAGTGGTAGAAAAAGCACCACAATTGTTAACTTAAGTAAAAGTAGCAATACTACGATGGAAAATCTTCAAAAGCTGCATTTCATGAAAAATTCTTGATTTCAAAATTTTATTTGAGAAAAAGTAGCAGTAAAAAGTATTGATGCATCAAAAGTAAAAGAATGGTCTCTGTCACACTTAAATTATTGATGCATGGACATCCAAGCAACATTAGAGGCTCTTTTAACTATTTTATTATACTGTTAGGGGTTTAAACTACAGCAGTATGACATATTGTTGCTGTGTGGGGAAAAAAAAATACCCCTCATATCTCACATTTTAAGGATTCTTTTACTCTCAGATCTGCTGGATTACATGTTCTTCCAGAGGTTTAAAACTGTCTTAACATATTTCCAATGTTATAACTAATTAGATCCTTTCCAAAATGCATTATGAAGCAAAAACAAGGCTGACATACTAAGGTTTTTACCTGACAGAAGGAATTTTACTTTATGCTAAATGTAAAATCTCGATCTGAAAAGTGATTAAGAACCACATCTGTCAGATATTGTAAATGTAGTGGAGTAAAAGGTACAACATTTCTTGAGTGACAGTTGAGTAAAAATAGAACGTATCCCCAATATGAAATAATCTAGTAAAGTACCATTATTAGAAATATACTATACTTGTATAAATGTATTTTAATATCCTGACACTCCTGCCTGATCCCAAATAAGCAATGGTCTCCTGAATGAAACATCTGCTATTACACACATTTCACAGAGGAGAATTTGGATGGCAGTCTGGTTTCACTGCTGACGATTAAAACACCATGTACTTTCTGGCATCAGTGTATTACATGCAGAATCCATCAAAGAGTGGTGGATATACATGGCAGACACTGCTGGTGAAAGAAGGGAGTGGGAGGACTGAAAAAAAGCCACCAAGCTCCACTCATCAGTAAAGAGCAGTGACAGCGTGAAAAATTGTAGAATTTGCAGGAATTACTGAAACCAATCCTGAAAAGATTCCACTGAGACAGTCAAACCATTCTCGTTTCGACACATCAAAATAAAAATTCCACACTGGAGAAGAAAGTAATCTCTGTTGCTCCACTTGAAATTCTCTTTTTAACTGTAATAAATTATGAAAGTGGATGTTTGTGCATTCATATCAGTATTGGATCTTATGAACTTGTGGGATTTATTACAAACCGGCAAACAAACAAACTGAAAAACAAACACAGGTGAAAACATAACCTCCTTGGTGGAGGTAACCGATGCAACACTGAGCACTGTGTTTGCCCAGTGTAGGACCAGCTAGTTTTTGTCTTTATAGCTTAGCTTCATAGCTTTCACCTTTTTAATGATTAATCGGCTCACATATCCAGGTGGATACCTGGCTCCGCTCTTTCACAGCTTTTGTACCGCTAGACCAAACACCAATAGCACCAATGCAGCTGATTGTAGTTGCAGTTCAGCAGCAAAGTCGCCCAAACTAATTTTATTTAGAATAAATACACACTAGATCTCAGGTGTGATTCATTACTTGCACACACAGTTTTCTTTAAACATTAACGTGTATCTTTACACGTCAACTCACTCCCTCTAGCCCCGGGTGGCTTTGTACTGGTATATCTTAATGCAATGGTGCATGCTATCTGACACAGCTAGTTGGCCCTCATGGAGTATTGTCAGGCCACGTGGACTACTCAAGCCCTGGGTTACTATGGGCCACCCCATTCCCTGTGCTGGGTATAACAGGACTCTGTGCTCCTCCCCCCAGTCCGCTACCAGCACGTTACCATCTGTATCTATACAGATGCCCCAGGGGCAGACCAGGACTGGCCCCATACCAGCACATACACCCAGAACTCTCAATGTGTTCCAGCCTGGCTCCAGTACTTTGATACAAGGCACATGACCTGTTTCATTCCCTCTTTCAGACACAGCTACCATACCTGAGCTCAAACAAGCTGCCACTAAATAGGGCCGGTGGAATCCAGTCACCACTGTGCGCTCAAGACGGGAGCCTGTCTTAGGGTCAAGCTTTAGGGCAATGAGGGTACCTTTCCGGATATCAGCTATCAAGAACTCATCCAGCCTGGTTACTGTCACACCCCTGGGAGCTTCCAGTTCATCTTTTGCAGAGCCCAACACTGACCCTCCAAAAGTCTGGAGCAGGCGACCATGCCTGCTGAACACAAGCAGGGCTCGCTCTGCCGCACAGCTTAGTGCAATCAAGCCCTTAGCATTGACAGCAATGTCAAAGTAGTTCCGACATCGTCTGGCAGATCCATCTGAAGTTGGGGAGGTCACTTGCTGGAGGACATTACCCCGAGGGTCAGTCACCTGTTTCAAAATTTAAATTTAGTCTTAACATAATTGGCAACTTCATTTGTTATAGTAGCCTTACTGTTTGTTGTATGAAAGATGTTATCACAACACATACCTGAACACGTGCATTTCCGCAGTCAACTATAAAGAGCTGACCCTGTGGTGTGGCATGGATACCACTTGGCAGGGTAAGATCAGCCCGACCCGAACCCTGCTTTCCAAACTGCCTGATCAGATGAACTCCTCTGGGGTTGAATACAGTAAAGGATGGGTCTCCCTCCTCCTCCAACTCCACCAGGGCTGGCTCTCCTCTCTCTCCTCTGCCTCTCTTTGGCTCTTGAGAGGAACCATCTATGACAGACATGGATAAAGACCTTGCCACAAGGGGTTGTTTTGACCCAGCCACTGTGATTTTTTTCTGTGGCTCGTGCAGAATATTATGACCTTTATATGACGGGTATGAAAAGGTCTGTCCCATGTCAGAAACCCTAAGCCCCCTACTGAGAGCTGGCGAGGCTGAGGTTGAGCTTGACATGGAGTCGAAGTTGCTACACTTCACCCTCCACACGCCCACTTGCTCATTCGACCCATCACTGATCAGCGGGCGTGTCTTGCGTGTCAAGTCCACTGCAGACTTTGATAGACGGCATTTGTAGTTCAAAGAGCCCTTGTTCATGCTGTAGTCATGAGATGGGCCAACGATGAAAGTATAGCTGGAGTCAAGGCTGTCTGTGGGTGATGGTGCTCGGCCAGAGTCACCAAGCGTCCCTAGAGAGTGTTCATCAGAGGACTGGCTGAGTTGAGAGTGAGGTCGGCCCCTGGAGGTGAGGTCTAGGCAGCTTTGGCTGGTCATACGCCCTCTTGGAGTCATCCTGGTAGATGTAAGGGCACTGTTGCCATACCTCAAAACTCTACTATTGGAATTGTGACTGACTATTCCTATATCACCTTTCTGGCTGTCTAAACTAAAGAGGGGACTCATCTTAGAATGATAATGTCTTTGTTCTGGTGAGGGGGACGGCTTCCTACCAGACACCACAGAAACTGACCTCCTCTGGTTCCTGGGAGAATAATGTTTTCTATTACTATTCATTCTGTACACCTGCTCCTTGCCTTCAGTATCCATGTTTTTAAGTACGGTAGGGACAGCCAGAAGTACATCCTCCCCTTGTGGCTGAAAGGAGGCTGATTCCATCTCATCATCTTGGGATGATTCCCAGTCAGACAGTTCACACTTCGGAAGCCAACGACATATCTTTGTTGAGGCGTACTTCTGTTCCTCCTCTAATTCCAGATCACTCCGGGTAGAGAGGCTGATCTTTCTGACAACCCTGCCTGATGGTGAGGTCCACCCCTGTCCTATGGCTCTTTCTTCTCCTCCAGCACCTTGATGGTTTCTGTCTTCACTTTGCATCTCCTGTGTATGCAGAGCACACATCTGCCCCTGTGAACCACAACCACCAACATGCAGGCACAGACTTTGTTCTTGCACACGGATATCTCCAAAGGTAACAACATTTGGTTGGGAGCTTGGCTTGAAGTTCACTTTCTTTAGTGATACAGAGATTCCCCAGGGCCGTAAGAACTCTGTGACCTCCTTCAGCAGCAGGTTCTGATTTGGCCCATTTTGATCCAGACCTGACTGCTGACCCACTTCCTGGATCTGCTGCTGAAGTTGGGCTAGTTTGCGGAGCCTTTTGTCCAACAGGGACTGGCTAACCCGGGCAGCTGCCATGTTCTCCCTCTGGACCTGCTCCAGACGCTGCTGCGTGTCCCGATGGTCTTGCTCTACCCTCTCCAGCAGACGCCGCTCTTCTCTGCATGCTCCCAGGATGGCCCGCTCTATACCCCGCTTCACAGATTCAGTCTCAGTTGCATGATGCTCTTGTAGTCGACGCAGCTCTGCCTCTGCCTGGGCAAGGTCGCACTGTACCTGTGTTGCCCAGCACGGAGGGGACTGAGGTAGGAAAGCAGGGGAAGGACCATCTGACTGACAATCAGGACTGGGGCTGTTGGCTGGGTTAGGGGAGGGGGCATTGCTACCCAAAGGAGTTCCCAGCAACATCGTTAGGGATGGATGGATCGTTACTTCTTTTCCAGCATTTAATTTGAGCTCCTGCAGAAAGACATAATAAAAGAATAGGGAAAATAAATAGACACATATACAATAAAATCATGAACATAATAAATGCCTGTCATGTAATTAAGATTTTTATCATGGAGATTGATAGTAAAATTAATCTGTGCATAAAAAAAATAATTTTTATGCAGTGTAGGCTCTTTACTGTTTACATTTTTGTAAATACTCAGCTGAACCAAAATCAACCAAAGGTTTAGATAATAAAACCAAATAAATATGGTTTTAATACAGAACTTTCAGTATGGCTTATCGATTCATGGTCCTCAAGACCATCAGTGTAACATAAACATCAGTTATGTTTTTGTGATGGCCATTAGAAAAGGTGTTCCTCTAACACTGTATTGCCTGAACATGACACATGGTCACCAACCTTTTTGAGGCTTGTGGTGTTGTAGTATTGGAGTAGTTTGGTGTGGAGTATATTGTTTGGCGTACCTGTGCTAACCACTGTGGCGATGACATCCATAAATGTCATCTCTCACTACATTACAATGACAATAACTATCATCAGACATGATTTTCCTTGTGGGGAAATGTGTGACAGACACTTAATCAAAGAATGTAGCTTAATCAAATTCAGCACACTCCACTTCAGCCTGGCAAAGGCAACTGAGGTACAACTTTTTTTTTTTTTTTTTAAACCAGATAGGTCTTTTATTTAGACCTATTATTATGTTTCCAAGTGAACAGCTGCTTATAGAAAGGTGATACAGCTATGAAGGACAGCCATAGGAGAGACAAGGTTGTGGGCAGAAAGAACTCGTGTAGAGGAGGAAGAAAGTTTCGAGTTTTGCGGAGAAAGCCATTAGCATTTCAGACGGCGTCTGACAGCAAGAAGCATCCGGAGTGAGGGCAAGAGTGGGAGGTAAAGAGACAGCTGGAGTGTCAACGCAACAATACTTCTCAACTCCCCAGTTCTGTAAATAGACCCCGCTTTGATAATTTATTCATGAGCAGTACAAAATGATGTAGAGAAACGCCAGTGAAAGATGTCTGTCCTCTGTGTGATGTATTGTGATAATACTAATACCCCAGGGAGTCTTCATATAATAAACAGAAAGTAGCATTCTTACCAGGAATAAATTAGGAAATTTATGGCCCCAAACAACTTTTTTCATTTCTAGAAATTGATACAGTTACCAGTCCTACGCATGAATACTATATAATGCTTAATTGCTGCTTTATATTTTGATAAGTATTTCCAAAGGGAAAAAAAAACAAGCTACTGTGACAAATAAGCATTTAAGACAGCTGTGCAAGGACTTTGTCTGTAAAAAATACAGTCAATATAATATTATTACTCAAATTGTAAAAATAACTATTTAAATTAAGTAGAATAGGTGAAAAAGTTTTCAGTGCCAAAGTTGCCACCTCACAATTTTTTTATCACTTTATCTCTTATAGTTATGGTTGATTCCACGCTACTGAGGGCTCATGTGTTTTAATTGGTATGGTGAAGCTCAACGAGTAGCTTCATTCATACGGCTTCAATAACAAGAGGCCAGTACTGAAAGGTAAGCGCTATGCTGTAATTTATATTTGCCCCGCTAAGCCACAGATGGTGATTGTGGGGTCAGTGAAGAGTAAATGCTGTCACTGTTAAGGTAAAGAAAGCTGGCTGGTGTGCCATAATGCTCATTTTGAACATGCAATGGAGATTACACAGTAATTATAAAACATTATAGCAGCATGATTAACTGAAAGGGGTGGGAAGTAATTGTTATCAATGTATCATTTAAACCCCTCACTATCAAATCTTATATCGTAAAAGACTGTCCAGCTGTAAGGTTCGAGTATACAGTATATAGAAATACACAGTGGTTGGTCTAGAAGATTCAGTTGTACTTCTCCTGTTTTCAGATCGCTGGAGTTGACTGACTGCACCGTCACAGAAAGTGTCCAAAGTTTTGGGTGTGCCGCTGACGACTCCTTGAAGTCTCCATGTGGGTAAAGTCTGAACTGTGCATCTTTCATTGTCTGTGCCCTGTTTAGCTTGACCTTGCGTGACCTTGAGCGACCTTGAGCGTGACCTCGGGCATTCTCTGGAACAGGAATGAGCCAATGTCCATCCCTCAGGTTTTGCTTGTACAGGAAGGAGCAATGTCACAGTGTCAGAAACGGGTGTGTTTTTTATTATGACAGTGCATAAGGTTTATCTTTTTCTTGTAGGTATGGTTCGTTGCCCCACAGTGTCTTGCAGATGCTTTCACCCATTGACTAAACAAGCTTAGCAGCTACAGGAAACTAATCAGTTCCATCAGATCATTTTACCTTAACCATAGCTTTAATTGAGGTGGCCAAAGTTGTACATTTGAGTTCACAAGGTTCACATTTTACCTTAGCGTTAGGGTTTTCGATGGCTGAACTTAGCAGCTGCTGTTCCTGACATTTTATCTTTTTGTTTTTAATATTAACTTTTTTAAGGCTCAGGTTAACTAATTAATTAATTAATTTTTTTTCTTTTTTTTTTTAAATTCAGGTTAATGCTTTCCTTGTGATGGACAAATACACACCTACTGAAATACTGAAATGTTTTCATTTCACCAACGACATCGGCCTTCGCAGCTAATATAACTGAGACTGTAGAATTAAGAACATTAGACTTGTGATAGTCTGCGTTAGGAGCTACCTTGATATTTTGATGATTTTACATTAACTATTGGATTGTGATAGGCACTTAACCCTAATGTTACTGACGTATCATTTTTTAAAAATTTTAGCCACGTGAAAGCCGGCGACCTCCATTGCGGTCCAAAAACTATTGAAAACACATCAACGCACCACACTGTTGCACTGGGTGACGTTTTCCTCCATTACCGTGAACGTGCACTTAGTAGTGTAGTGTAGTGTATTTTGACTCAATCCCACACTCACCATCCCGCTGATGTAAATAGTCCCCAACAAATGCACTATCTCCTCCTATTTGAGTAACGTCCACTAAAAACTGCAGTGCCCCAGCTGTTTTAGGAAATTACAATTTACTTCTTCGGCAGGAACCACTGGGCTCGGGGCTGAGAGCCACAGCATAGCACTAAGGACCAACACGTTTGTTGGTTTTGGGCTTTCACGGGATTTTGTTCACCACAGCAAAGTGAGGAATATCACCAGCCCTGTCCGTGGTGAAAATGGACACACATCAATCAATGTAATTGTCACGGACAGCCTAAATCAGCCGGAGTTTGACAGTTTGAGCTACAGCATTTGTAATTGGGGTACACATATTTTGAATTGAAGGGGCTACAGCGGATTTATGTAAGAAGTAGCAGTTGATCTAGTAGTTAAGGGAGTGTATTTAATATTTTTGAACTGGTGTGGCATTTGTATCAGGGCTACGGATAGTTTAAGAACTTAAGTAGCCTACTGTAAGTTTACTTGCCGCAGTATAAGTTTCCAAACACGTTAATAATTAAGTGCTCTGAAAGAATCTATTATTCATATGCTTTACTTGCACCTTAGATACTTGAGGACATTTTATTGACTTGCACTTGGGTAAAATAATGAATGTGGAACTTTTATTTGCAATGGACTTTTTTTTCCCCCCCATTGTCGTGTTGAAGGAAAGTATTCCGAGTACTTCTTCCAACGCCACTGCCAGTGAAGTCACATATGTCGGAGATGAGCGACAGGCGAATCTGAGGCATTGTGCCGGTCCCATCTCTTTGTGTCACAGACTAGGTTTCCACTCAAATTACCAGGCTACATTATAGATGAGGAGGGTCCAGCTGCTCATCTCGTGAGCGCTCAGGATAGCTGGGTCAGATTGGGAAGACGGCCAATGAGCAACCCATTGTTACTACTACACGTCTGTCTCAAATGATCCAACTTCAGTAAACTAATTTAAAGACTGACAAAACTGTGAACAAATTTAAATTGGTTGTCAACAATTATTCTTTTTATGTTTGCATTTTCATACAAAACACACAGAAAATCAAGGACAGATCTTAATCGAATTGTACTTTATAATAAAACCATGTAAATCTGATTTTGTATGATTAAAAAAAAACAAAAAAAACAACACAAATCAATTTCCGTTTCTTACCTGTTGTCAGGTACCAGTGCTTCTATGACCTCGAGCTCCACTCCTTTACCGCATCTCACCGCTCACTTCCCTTTCACCATCGACCTCCGGCCGTGCCTCTGTGCCGTTTACCCTCTTTTTTGGCTGTTGCTAGGAGACCACAAAGCTGACTCCAGTTTCATCTGTATGCAAGCTCAGAGGCGTGTGCATCTACACGTGTCATTTTTCTTGGTCTTCGAGCCGTCTGCTTCATACTTAATTCAATTCCTGGTGTGTGTTTTAGATATAAGAGTTAATAAGAGAGAGAGAGAGACAGATAAAGAGTCCGGGAGGGGAGCAAGTTTACTACAAAACTCGTGGGTTCATGTCTGAGGAACCGCTACATCTCTCTGTTGGGATACACACGTATGAGCTTCTGTGTAGACATGCTGTATGATGAAATGTCATGGAAATGTTCCTGTTATGGTTAATTGTAGGGGTTCACTTGGTCGTCTGCATTTAACATAGATTCTTAGGGGTCAGTTCGCATGCTGTCGGAGTGTTTGGCTCATGACCAGGTCTGGGGTTAGGCCAGTTCTTCTGAGGGCAGGTGACTAGGGCTGCAACTAACAATTATTTCATCAGGAGTTATTAATTCATTACCAGTGAATTGATCAATTGATCATTTCATTCATAAAATGCCAGAAAAATAGTGAAAACTGTCCAACATAAGTTGCCCGACTCTATGGTGATGTCTCTAGACGTCTTGTCTTGTTGGACTAATGGTCCAAAAGCCAAAGATCTTTTGTTTACTGTTACAGAAAACCAGCAATGTTCCCATTAGAGAAGCTGGAAACAACAGACTTTCATCATTTTTATAAAAATTACTTAAACTATTAACTGATTACCAGAATTGTTGCCAATTTATGTTGTGTTGGTGCAGGGATGGGGCGTAGGCCAGGGAAAAACACACTACATTACAGGGCAGATCCGGATCAATTACTATGAATTTGATTATTTTTTTTTCCTCTGAAGTCTTTGCCTTTGGTCTTTGATGGAGGTCTGCGCCCTACTGAGTGCCATTCTAGCTGACAAATTGATTAACTGAATAATTATTTCGGCTCTACTGGGGAGCAGTCCAGGGTGTCTTATTGTGTATGTTTATTATCCTGGTTATGAGTCTTATGAGTCTTATTGCTGCAACTAATGGTTGAACAATGATGAACAATTTTATCTCCAAATTATTTTCTCAATTGTTTTGTTCTGTAAAATATCAGAAAATAGTGAAAAATGCCCATCACCTTTTTTTCAGAGCCCAACGTGATGTCTTCAGATGTATTGCTTTGTCTAATAGTTCAAATCCCAAAGATTCAATATTGTTTCTCAGTTGCTGATTATATTTCTGTCGATCAACCAATTGATCGTTCAGCGCAAAACATTATCCCGGTTTCTAATACTAAGTGCATCAGTGCAGGTTGTCTTTGACTCCTCAACATCTCTGCCATTTCTGTACTGACTTAAGTTCCTTCAGCAGTTGAAGATGAAACTAGTTTTGGTTTACGGTTGCTTAAACACTGCTCCATTTATCGCCCCTTCAGTTTTTCCTTCTCCATCTCTTCACCAGTAAAGGAATATGAGAACCAGAGTGACGAGAAAAATTACTAAATCACTTCATTACTGGTGTCAAGATGTCTTCATTACATTCATTATTCTACATGGCTTTATTTTACTAATACAGACCCGGAGTCGAGATACACTGCAGGCAAGGATCAGAAAACCTGGGTAAGGTGTTTACGTCACACAGTATCTGGGTTTCTATCAGATTAACCTTGTTTTTCAAAAGTGGGCTACGGGCTTTTCCATGTTTCTGAGACTAGGATGTGCAGATACATAAACAGGAAACTCCAAAAACCTGAAATTAAGACAACTGTGCAGGCAAACATTCAATACATGTTGGAATGGGCTCCAGCCCCCAGCCTGCGTAAATGATAAATGAACACTGCTTAGTATTTTTTGCACTGAGCATGTTAATATGCTCACTTGTTATGAGTGGGCTCAGGCTCAAGCTGTCCCAGGAAAAATTTGAGGTGCCACTAGATGCTTCTATTTCACAAAAAAATGTAACACCTTCATAGTTCTTGCGGTTAGTGTTTCTATACACACGAACCGGTGGTGAGAGGTCACCAGTGGACATTACTAACTGCATGAAACAAAGAACAAAAAGGCCGGGAACCACTGTTTTACCTTACTGGAAATATGACGTTTACGTGGAACACGGATTAACACTCTCCACCACTCAGGGTTAAGTTCATACAGTCACAGGACATTAAAGAAAGGACACCAGGACAAATGCGATATTGCTAGGCAAAGAATTTATAAATTAATAAAAACATTCCCTTTGTAGTGTTCTTCCGACAGCTTTTTCCGACTTTGTATTTTTGTCCTTTTTTCTAATGATTTTAAAATATAGAAAAATATTTCTAACAACATTCATCGTTACATTATTTTACCATGATTTTCATTCTGTCCTGTTGATTATTTCACATACCTCTGCATTCTAACCCAATGCTTTTTTTTTTTTTTTTTTTTTTAAACAGTATTTACACATGAAATCAGTCCACTTCCTCTTTTCAGCTTCAGACAGGGGACATTAGAGCATGTTTTGCATAGATCACAGGGGAGAAATGTTAGTGAAAAGTCAGACGTTAAGTCAAAGTTTTCCAAAGAAAGAAGAAAAGTGAAAAGATACTGTACATCCCATGATAAGCATTACAAATTAAAAAAAACCAAAACAAAACAAACAAAAAAAAAAAATCAAAAAACGTGGCACATAGTGTACATGATGTGTTGTGAAATCAGCTATGAAAACAAATTCTAGCTTCAAACTTGAACATTGAAGTTGTAGTATTCATACAGTCGAAATCGTTTGCAGAAATAAACCGTCTCATCGTTTGTGCATTTGCAGCAAAACGTGTTACAAAGTTGAAGTGGAAGCCTCATCTGGCACACAGCTTCGCCATGCGAAGCTCAGCTGCTGTTGGTTGCGTTGCTGCTGGCGATTTGAATATATGAGTTGTCTGTGTTGGGGGAGTAGAATAACCATAACCCCCCCTGGGGGGGAGTGTCCTATATTTCCAATTCAAATGTAAGTGAGTGACAGTTGAACACTTTGGCTTGCTGTTTGCAGTGTGTTTGCGCGTACCCTTGAATACACAAAGCACAGAAACTCAAAAACTATGAATATTCAACTGAAAGATTCTATTTTTTAACTGTGTTCAAGTTTTAAGTGTTCAAGTACATCTGCCTGAAACACAGCAGGAAAAAAAAAAAAAGAAAAGCAAAACAAAATCTGTTTACCACTCAGCACCATCTACGTCAGTTTACAGTCAAAAAAAGAATCAACATTTTTATCAAGCAGACAAGCTGGAGTCTGAGTAGAGCTGAGTGAGAAAAGGAAACGGCAACCACCACGGCCGAGACGCCTGTTTATCAAGCCAACGCATTCACAAACATAAGACTCGCTACATTTTCAGGCCCAAACTTGTAATGGTACACAGATTATAGATGTCACTATTTTTAGTAGAGTTCATTAACTTGGTTTTCTCTGTCACGTCATTAAAATAACATTTTTTGGTGACCGTTTTTTTTGGGGACCATTAGAAGAACTGCAGTTAGAGATTTCTGCATTGGCTTCGGCATCCAGCTGTGGTAGTTGCTGCATTGCCAGAAATTAAAATCCCTTTCCCAAATGCAAATTTGTATCAGTGTTGTTGTTTCTGCATTTTAAAAAACAGGCTGTCCCCCCGTGCACGATCCCTACTGGTGTCTGAACAGTTGGAGGACCCACTTCTCTACCGGCTGAGGAAACCATTTGCTGTAATTCATTCTTGAGGAGTACGAAGAACAACTACCATAAAGTGAGGTAATCCATCACAGTAACCATGAAGCCTTGATCATACTTGTCAAACGCTCTGTTTTATTTCGTCGTGTGAGAAGTTGTTTTTCCATAATTTTATTGAGCTCTGCTTTCGCTCTGTCATCTGGCAACTCTGGGAAGTCACAGTCAGAGTCCCTGGTAGGAAATATTCCCTTATAAAAACCCATTACAAACTTTGTCACAATTATGTCTTTTGTATTCTTAATAATGAAAAACAAGTAAATATTAAAAAAATAAAATAAATACAAACAGTAAGCAGTGAAAAATGACTGTGGGAAATGCAGACATATAAATGGGCTAAAATCCCAAATCAGAAACATTTTCAGTCACAGAGGATCAATGCCGACAATTTAAGTTCTTCAATTCAAGCTGGAGGGAGGAAAAAAAATAAAAATCACCTCTTTAAAAGATATTTCTGGGTTATTACAGCTCGGGTCTTCCTTTCATAGGTTTGGCCAGTGGTTCTATCATCTGACAATGTTGTAGCACCAGTAAACCTGATGAGTACAACTTTATCATGAGGTTTTCCGTCCTTTAACATCTTCCCTATATTTGTCCGTGTAACTGTTGCCGTATGAAGTAACAGGTTATTATATAATTATTTTGGGGGGTTACTGGAAAGCACTTTCGACACATAAAAAGTGCTACGTAAATAAGCGTTCAGACTGTGTACCATTGAACTGTCTGTGATTGCTTACACAGAGACCCTGGGAGTTTCAGGTATTGTCAGAGAGATTGTCTTTGGTCTCCAGAAATGTCTCACAGAAATACATAAAACTGACTGTAACTGCTCAGTTACAATGCGACTGACCAGCTGAGTGCTGTTACCGAGAAGCTGAACATCTACCATTTTGCTCAAAATATGCCCGATCTTTAAACAGAACTGTTTGTAAAATTAGTTTTGTTTAACCAACACAATCCTGCGTGTACAAGTAGAGGAACCTGTTGTACAGAGAGAGACCCTCTGGCCTTATCTTTTCTGTACAAGGGACACGTGAATCTCGTTCTGAACACATGGATGTACAACGGACTAGATGAACAGATGGATGGACGGAAGGCAGTTGGTAAAATACAGGAGTGATTTCTCTACCAATTTAATTATCCGAGCAAACATTCAGTGCGAAACATGTTCTTGATGTCGCTCTTGATCTCTGCAGGCGCGGGGATGACTCACTAAGCACTAAAACCTACTGCACGGGAGCTAATTTAAGATCAGCACTATTGCACAAACCAAAGAAATTTTTTCTCAACACTATTTAGTTTTTATTTAATTATGAACCTGACCTTAACTGGCATGCAGTAACTCTTAACTAATTGTATTTAAAAAAAACAAACAAAACAAACAAACTGTGGGGTGTTATAAAATGTGTCTAGAAATTCTGTAGAAAAGTGAGTTACAGCAGTGATGAAGTGCTAGTACATTTAAACAAACAGGAGGACCATGGCTATGGCTTTGACAAGTTGAGGAGGTTTCAACTTGTTGAGAAAGATGAACGTTGTCTCAAAAAAATGATGTGGTATTCAATTTCAGCGATTAAGACTTTTCAGGATGGCAGGCAGTTTCTCCACTGCTGAAAGTTGAGAGAGAATGGCTAGTATGTGCAAAAAACAAATTACTTCACAAAAAGCTGGGCCATAGTTAGGTGGATTTTTCTATGCAGTCATACAGGCGATGCTTCATTTTAGATTTTTTTCCTAATAATTTCCTCATAATTTCCTGTGGAGTGTACAGAAAAGAACGATAAAATCATTTTAAAAACTGAAGGACCTGTAAAATGAAGAACCACCGTCTGACAAAAAAAAAAAAAATCCCAACACTCAACAATTCCAAGCCTCAAAAGGTTACTTAACGTCGAAAGAGATTTTTACTTGGCAAAAGCTTTTAACACCGTGACTGCAACTTCATTCAATCTCAGACAAGAAAATAAATTAAATCCCAATCACAACACTGGCACTGACTCCTCCACATCCTCACATACGCATTTATACTTGGTACCTAACAGTGAAATGAAGAGATAGTAGCTATTACACTAATAAAAATGGGTGTTAGTGTTAAAAAATAGCAGCATGTTAAGTTCCAAGATGAACGGTTTTATGTTCAGTTTGGCCTCAGTCAAAAGACAAAAACATTTTGAAGTTAACTAAAACCAAAATCGAAAAACTGAAATGGAAATCACTTCTTATAAGCTTCATTTTTAGCTCACAGCTCAAACAAAGATCTGTTTAAAAAAAAAGAATTCAGTAATTGCCTCATGAGGACCTTTTTCAAGTGTCAGTTCAAAGTAACTGGAAATCATGCCACTGCTCCCTAGAAAAAAAAAAAAAAATGTCTTCCCTTTTCCCCTTTTCGACTAAGTGACACGCTAAAAGGTATGAATTGTAAAGCGGTGCTGCCTCTTCAGTCCCACAGCCCCTTTTATGGCAACAGGTGAATGGCTTACCGATGGCCTGAAGACTTGACATCACCTTTTGGAAAGGAGTCATTCTTTTAAATAAACTCACGTACGCAAAGACAGACACACCTGCTCCCACACGTTGCTGATATGTCTAGAAAATGGTGCAAATGCAAAAGACAATCACATTCAAAACAAAATATTTTTTAAAAATGGCATTAATTACCCAAAGTTTTCCAGTACATTTGTGGTGGTCGTGCTGATGCACAGGAGAGAAAGTGGTATTCTCACTTCATCTCTTCCAGTTATCACCTCTTTAACCGATGACTAGTCTTTGCAGCAGTGGAGCCTTTTAAAAACAAAATGGACACTTGAGGTGCTTGAATGTTACTGGGAGCGGTTTTTCTGTGAGCTTTCTCTATTTGCCAGTCCTCGATGGAGGACCAAAAGCTCTGTGAGGCCAACAAACTGTTTTGTTGTGCAGAGATGGGCAAAGCTGATTGGATGACTGTGTGTTTAATTGCTTAGTCTACACTTTCAATTTTTTCCTGCCAAACAGCTTTTGGAGTTTGTCATAATTCTGTTGAGGAAAAAACCTTCTTCTCCTCTGTGTGCCGCCTGAGAGCACCCTTTCAGCGTAAAAGATAAAGAGCATCGACTAGCACCTATTTCTTTTATCTGTGGCTTTACTGTGTTTCATCATACCATGACATGGTATGTGTATGTACAAGCTCCCAAATCTCAAGCATTTACTGAGATTTTCTGTGTATAGAATGTACATATAATACATGATATGCACAATATAAGTTTACAGATGAAGAAAATTCTTCCTATAGGTATCCTATAATGATTTTGGTACAAAAATGCCACTGTTTTCCTCTCGCTTTTGTCTGTGTCATTGCAGACGATCCACTTCAATGCCACAAGGGTTTCAGTGCTCCAGTCTGTCATCTGGTGATGGGAGAATCCTAGATAACTCTTTTTACAGCCTAAACAAAAAGAAAAGGGAGGCTAAGAGCTAGATTTGAGGAGTCTGTGTTTACTGTCTATTCCTCTGCCTCCTGGCTGTGAGGGAAGGGCAGAATGACGGCCTGCTCTTGAGCAAGGGCAGCCAGCTCCTTGAGGAACTCACAGAAGATAACGGCACAGTAGACGGCATTCTTCACCCGCAGCGCCTCAGCTTGCTTCTCCAGGCCAGATGCCCCTCCCCCTCCCGCGCCCCGGAACAGAGCGCTGTGCAGTGATTGGCCGCCGTCCCGTACGTGCGCGAGGGCCAGCTGAGCGGCATGCCGAGCCCGGGTCGGGCTGTTGGTGTGACGAAGGATCAGGTCTCCGAGAGAGGGCTTACGACTCTTCACTGGAAGAACATTAGTTTTAATGAGTCATAACAGTCATAACAGGGATTTGTGACTTGAAATTAACCTGAATTCAAAGTCCACTTACTAGGATTTTCCAGGCCTTGAGCTCAGATTTTTTTTTTTTTAAACAAATCTTTCCTCTAAACCTCTACTATACTGCAAACTAAGAAATTAACAAGTCTTTTCATCTAAGATTCAACCTTCAAAAGTAAAAAAATAATTTTAAAAAATTGCTAATGGGGTGAAATAAATTCTACTTCTTTCGAGTACAGTTTTCCTTGTTTCAGGTTTTTTTGAGACACGAATGTCAGCCTCAACAAGATGAAATAGGGAAATAGGTATTACAAAAGTGACATCTGTAGGAAGTTCCTAAAGTTGATCTGTGTTGAAATAAAGGTAAAATGTCATTGTGCTAGTAGACTGATTCTTCTTGGCTTTTTCTTTGCTGTCTATTGTTGTCTTACTTTACTTTTTGTTGTTTTCTTTTATATCAGGCTTACCTCTTACATTGCATGCATGTATATCCCTACGAACAATTTTTTGTTTTCACATTCTTTCTAATAATTACAGTAATGTGAAGCACTTTGACATTATCTATTTAAAATCTTTTTAACCTGTTAACAGACACACCCATTTTTGTGCACAAGCCTTAAAATAATGTACCCAAAATACAAAGGTTATGGTGATTTCAGTCATAATCCCTGGTCTCCTTTGAAAGGTAGCTCTTTAAATTTTACAACCAAAAGGTCAGAGTGAGTATAACAGATACTGAACCAAAATTACAGAGGCACAAACATGGAAGAAATGTAAATTTTAGCCTCACTTTGGAGCCATAGGCCCAAGTCTGACCCAGTTCTGTGTAAACAACTGTTGCATTGATATGGGGATCCTAAAATGCTTTGCACAGATAAAATCAGAAGAGCTTTCTCTTATAGCTTTCAAATAATGTATAATATGTTGAGGTTGTGTGAAGATTGAGTCCAGTACAGACCAAAACACACCTGAAGTATCACTATCAAGGCCAAAGCGTCCAACGGTGTATTTTAAAAAGGTTAAAATCTTTTCTTTTTTATCTTTTAAGGAAATTATTTGTCAGTAATTCTTCTGTTTTTAATTCCTTTTAAACTTAAATTGTATGTAAAGCACTTTGAAACTACTCCAGTGTCTGAGATGTGTTACATGATGAAACGTGCCTTCACTTTTTGAAAGAAAAGATTTTAGACTAATTAAGTGAGAAATAACTTGACGTGTGAAAATAAAAACTGACTTATCAACTCACACTTTTAGGCCTTGATAGTTAACTGAATCACAAATATACATGTAAAGAGGTTTGTTTTTGGTATTCTTCAAACTCTTAAGGAAAACGGATTCTGTTGCAGTACTCGACCATATACTGTCACAGTCTGTCTGAGCCGATATCGGCAACACGTGAAACCCTCACCTATGTGCGTAGGTGCAGTTTCTCCAGTTTCTATACTCACCTAGTGAATCAGAGCGCCGCAGGGTGGGAACAGCCGCGGGCGAGTCAGTCCAGTCCACTTTGCCTCGGGCCACGAGGTACTGTTGGGCTTTCTTCAGCATGGCGGGGAAGTCCTCATGGGAGGCTGCAAACGCCTCAATACGGTTCTTCACAGAACCTAGAACCTGAGGTGAATCGGGGGAACAAAAGGGTCAGAGTTTCAAAAACAGCTGCCTTGTCTTTGTTGATTACTGCATCAGTAAATTTAATTTTATGACTTTACAGATTCTGGCATTGAGGGTAAGACTAACATTCTTCCATAAGGCTCTGAGTGTGGAGCTAGAGAAAAGGCTATGGGGTCATTTGAATTGAGAGGGTTTACACCTCTTTGCGATTGTGAATGTGTTCACTGTCTGAATGAGTCGCTCACAATCTGTGGTGGTAAATTTTTTACTGACCAGTCCAGTATTAAGTATCCATTTACTGTATCTTCAATATGGGCAGCAAGAGAATAGAGAAAGAAACTCTCTATGCAAATATCATTGTGGGGCTGATGCTTTTGGAACCGGAGCGAGCACAGAAGTGCGGTTGGCTGGAAATGAACAACTAGGCCTAAAAACTATGCCTTAAAACTGTCATCACTTCAAGAGCTAATACAGAAACTATTTTTTCCAGTTTGTACTGAGTTCAAAGGAGGACACATAAGGCACTCCTAGTCCATTATATCCCAGGTGTTGCAGAGTACCTGGATCAGTGACTTGACACTGGGCTGGAAGACCATGTTGGTGTTGAGCAGGAAGGAACGTAAGAGGGGCTGAGGATAGCAGGCCAGCTGGGCCACGATGCCCGTGAGCAGGATGTTGACGTAGAATGAGTTTTGGAGCATGTTCTCCAGCTTGGCAAACAGAACCACCATGAAGGGACCTGCGGGGAGAAAGCTTATTGGATCACTGGATTGAAAGATACAGCAAACAACTTGAGCTGAACAGCATCTGAATAAGGTCAGGATGGAATCTGAGGCATCTTTGACAGCTTTTTTTTAAATAACTGAGATGGCGTGGAGGCTGTCAAACTGTGAATAATAGGCAGCAGGGTGCTTTAACAGCTTGTAGAGGTTATATGGGGACAATTTAACCCGACACCACTCTTCAGCACCATTCTTCCACTGTGAGTAAAAAAAAAATGTAATCTATCCCCTGTGAACTGTGGACTTAATGTAAAACAGGGGCTATAGAAACAGTTATCACAAAGGAGAAGAACAGTTTCCTCTTGGGGTGAATATTGCTACTAGAAATGTTATATAAGCACTAAGTCAGTACTCCTCGCTGTTTCAGAGATTTGACATGAAGAAACTTCATTCGAAGTGTCTAGCTTTGCTTTTCGGTACCTGAATTGGGTTCATATCCTGTTTGAAACATTATCAGTCACAAAAAAACAAAATGGTATGTCAGTGATGGGGAAGGATCAGCCCTTGTGCCAGGTAATCAGTGTGGTAGATTATACAGTATATCATTTTATTGTTATGTGGATAAGCAGCTTTCAGTAGAGGCTGACAGGGGCCTTTAGAAACCAAAAGACTTTGGATGAAAACATAAAATTACAATGGCAAAAAATGAAAAATGTGCTTCATAAACAGAAAAGAGATTTTCCACAAAAATAGTGGGGGTGTGAGGATTAAATGATACGAATCGGAAAACCATTGCAGTCAGAGAAACAGCTACTCAAACACAGAACCAATCCAAATTCTGCACTAAATTCAGAAAAAAGAAAAAAAAAAAAAAAAAAAACTGCTGCAGCTGTGTGTCTTGCTAACTCGCCGCACTCCACGGTGACACACCTGCTTCGAGCCACCCACAACATAGAAATCATCCTCCTTGGGGATTATGCCCAAAAAGTTATCCAATGTGTCACTGCCCCCAGGCTATTGTTTGTGTGGAAGAAGACATTTTCTGGGGCATTTTTGATTCAGTATTTGAAATAAAATTGAAAAAATAGATTTATTTGAGTCACTTTGATTATTGAACGGTAAAAATATCAAATCCTAATAGTCACTGAGTTGAATCTTATAGTTACAAATGTATCTATTATTTGTGTATCTACACATATAAATCAAATTGTCTGAGAGAGAGAGATACACGCCCCTCAAAAATAGTAATATACCATCAGTTAATGATGTCCTCATTCTGCACAAGTAGGCACTACTAAAAACTACAACCAATAAAGTTAGAACACTTTTAAAAATTAATTATGCAAATGACAATGTGAGCCTCACCTGTGTACGGCTGAGAGGCAGCCTGACTTAGTGGTCTGGTAGGACTACAGATGCCCACAGCAGACCCCTCTCCTTTTGTGTCACCTGTCAGCTTCGCCTCCAGGACCGAGGACAGCTGCTGTTCCTCCTCCTGCCGCTCCGCGGTCAGGGACTCTCTGGCTGTTTCCGCCTGCTGGCACGCTGCTCTGCTGCGCTCCTTCACGCGGTCTTCCAGCTCCCTCAGTTCCTGTGTGAAGGCCTCGATGCTGATGCCCTGACCGTTGGAGTCTCCGGGGAGCTGCGGGTCTCCTGGTGCCTGCTCCAGCAGCTCCTCAATGAGACTCTCTACAGATTGTTGCGTCTGGTTGGCTTCTGGAAGATCTGAGGATGCACTGTGTGGGTTTGAGGTGTCGCTGCTCAGCAGTTTGGTGTCAGACGCTGGCTGGGAAATGGAGCTCTGTGAGGGAACATGTTTAGGGCAAAGAGATTTTGCATCACTGATGTCACTGTTGCTAAAAATGGACTGTGGGAGACTGGTGCAGCTTTGGGAGGGGCGTGTGACAAGGGATCCATTTTGATTTGCATTTTCATCCAAATACTGCTGCTCTCCCAAGTCTCTCTTCACTTTCTTTACCTCCAGGCCTCTGTCCCGACTGTCTGAGCAACTGTCCCCCTGTGCCATCATTCCGTTATACATAGCCTGGTAGCTAATAGTGATGGCAGAGGTGGGAATGTGAGGAGCTGGGGACGAGGTGGCGTGGGAAGTTGACAGAGGAGTGGCTGAAGATGAGGAGGAGGGGACGAGAGGCGGTACAGGTTTTGGCAGGAGCTCCTCTCTCTGCAGGCTGCGTTTCTTGGACCGTGGTGTGAGGCTGATGCAACTGTTTTTGCCGATTGTAACGTCCCACTCGCCGCTGTCCCGCTCCGAGCTGCTCCACTCGGAACGTGCAGCAGCCACAATGGCCGCCCGCTGCTGGCCGGGAGGGGTGTTACTGCCTCCTCCCTGCTGGAAAGAGAAGTGCTCAGGGAACATCGCCATGGAGGGGTTGGAGGTAGGAGGAGGCGGGGGAGGAGGGGCTGTGTTCGGGGAGGGGTTTTCTCCATCATAGGGTGCCGACCAGTCACGGCAGGCCCAAGAGCAGAGCTCAATGCCGCGCCGGGCATCTTTGAGGTACTCCAGGTAACCCGAGTCCCAGTCCAGACACTCTGTGTGGGTCTGCTGCTGGTGCATCGGGCTGTCAGGGGACAAGGGGTGGGAGCTGGCAGGACCTGATTGTAGTGGCTCCATGCTGGTGGGGGTAGAGGGACCCCCTCCTCCTGATCCTCCTCCACTGCTCTGTTGGCGGATGAAGAAGGCTAAGCGGGACGGGGTGCTGGGTCTGGGCAGGGCCGGAGACTCTGTGCTCGGACTGTTCAGCACTGCAGGATAACAACATACAGATGTAAACAGGCGTTCGTTTTTGAACAACATTAGTAAGTTAATATCATATAAGATTTACTGGCTTTACAAGGCTAAAAAAAAAGTTTTTACTTAAGTTTGTTTTTATTCGCTATTACAATTATGTGTAGAAATTTGATCTTTCTACAGAGCCAAACAGTTGTCATGACAGAAAAACACTTAATAATTTATGCTCTTTAAATACTTCATTTGTTCACATAAATTAACAAAACATAACTTTACCAAATACTCTTTTTAGCACATGTTAAAAGGATGTCAGAAATAACATATTGTTGTTCAACAGGCAGACTACACTTATATGTACACGTAACTGATAGAATCTATACCTGGCAGAAACAGCGTCTCATGTAATATCACAAAACACAAAACGTTGTCAAGGCAAAACTTTAAAACACAGCTGTTCGCTGCTAATGCTCTGAGTGCTACTCCCTCACTGAGCAAAACTGTGACAATAACCTTTAATATCAGCTCCTGCTATTACAGCTACATGACACAAATTTAAGAACACAAATTTCTATTTTTGTGTATAGATACAATATTAATCCTGCTTCACCATTTTTGGTGTTTGTCAAATGGTCCTCACAAAGCATGGAAAAAGGGATGACTAAAGAGGCTGCACAATTACTTAGAAAAACACATACATTTCAACACAGTAGATGAAAACTAGAATTACTAACTTGTTCACTTCATGTGTACAACCACAGCTGTTAAGTGTGAATCGTTCCTTTTTCCAGAGGTGTTTGTTGCTCACCTTTGCCCCAGAATGCGTTGTCCTCATCCCGCTCAGCAGACTGCACGGCATTCAGCCGGCAGCACTCTGGGATCAGTGACAGAAACTTGTCTGCCGACTTTCCATAAATGTCAGTCTCCCTGATGGCACGACGCTGACTCAACATTACATGGGTACAGGGCAGTAGATACCTGGGAGCAAACACACAAACCACTTAATTTGCATTTACCTACATAGCCAATCCCTATTGAAGCTGTAAGACATAAAACCTTAACAGACACACAATTGGTGGCACAATTTTGTGTTTATTTGCCAAAATATAAACGTATTTCACAGATAAATAAAATAGCTAGTTTAAAGAACACAGATAGTACAACTAAAACCAGATGTCTGATGGGCAAAAATACTCTGTATTGTACCTTCCAATGATCACTACCAATACTGACTGTGAGAGACATAAATAAACCTTCAGTTAATAGGAATGCCTGAGTGCGGAGAAAAATATTTACTACTAGATTTGTGTTTTGCATATTAAATGAATCTATTAAAAATTTAACACTTGGGAAGAGATGCTCAGATGTGCAGACATACCTGAGAACGAGCTGCAGCATGATGTCTTCACAGTGCAGGGAGAGCAGGGTCCTGAAGAGGCTCAACGACACCATGCAGAGCTGCAGCACACACATATTAGAAAAGTAGTTTGAAAACGGCCATTATTCAGAGACAGGTAATATATATCAGTGCCAATTTACACATGATATGGCCAAAAAAATAAGAAAAAAAATAAAAAATTACATTTTCCCTTCAAAATTGCAGTGCTTTTATTTCCTGAAAACTTGTACATTTGAGTATGATTTAATACTTTAACCAGAAGGTATGAAGAAAAGTTTTTTTGATGTTGTGTTTTTACTGTTGTAATTTTGCCCATAATGACAATCAGTTATGGAGAAGGAAACATACTACATACAGTTTCACAACAAACCATCACATCAGTGTACAAAGTTTTTAAGATCTCTGTTTAACAATACGATATAAACCACGTGAAAATGACAGTTGATAAATAAACTTAACCACGTTACTGTTGCAGTGTCATTGTATTTGTTCTACCATTTTATCTGTGTCAAGTGTTGTTCATGCAACAGTTAGCTCAAAAGTGATGCATTCAGAGCATTTTATAGCATAACTAGAATGCTGGCCATTGCAGGATTTCTGACGGGCCAAAATGTTGAAAAACGACCTCTAAGATAAAAATTCCCAGATCCACCCCTTTAACTGGAACCACACCAAAATTTGATGGGCTCTTCCCTGGCCCATGACCCATGACCCATCCCTCCACCAAGGATGGTGCAAATCGGTTCTTTAGTTTTTGCATAATCCTGGTGTCAACCAAAAAAAACCAACT